>NC_045975.1:39575735-39875735 GCF_010909765.2 Amblyraja radiata
CATTCATGTTAAATTCTATAGTGTGTTGTGCTTTTCTTTTTATTTGTATGGATGTATGACAACCCAAATTTGTCTATGTACAGCACTTTGGTTCAACGTGAGTTGGTTTTAAATGTGCTATATAAATACATTTTATTGATTGATTGATTGAAGTATTGTGATGATATTTAACACTCCACATTGACGTGGTCAATTGTCTCATTTCCAGCATCGACAACAACTCCGACTTCAACAACAGGTATGGCATCAGCTGCATGAGCCGCATTAAATGGCTGAAGGGCTGTGGGGCATCAGCAGCAGCAGAATCATTCCCTGAGTGTCTCACCTCACAAATCACTCTCACACTCATGGGGACTGAATCTGGGTCACAACTGGTCTAACCCAATGAAACCGCAGCATGTGTGCCACATGGGAAATGCTGCTGGCAGGCAATGGGGCAAATGATCCCACAAATAATAGATCAGATCAAAGCCCAGAAAACTCACCACAACCCATCAGGTATTATGATGGACATCGATCAAGTGCTTCTCAAAATGTGCTTGGACATGACTTGAGAATTAAGGGACAGAAGTTTAGGGGTAACATGAGGGGGAACGTCTTTATTCAGAGAGTGGTGGCTGTGTGGAATGAGCTTCCAGTGAAGGTGGTGGAGGCAGGTTCGTTTTTATCATTTAAAAATAAATTGGATAGTTATATGGACGGGAAAAGAAGGGAGGGTTATGGTCTGAGCGCAGGTATATGGGACTAGGGGAGAATACGTGTTCGGCACGGACTTGAAGGGTCGAGATGGCCTGTTTCCGTGCTGTAATTGTTATATGGTCATATATGGAATGCTTGCATCGGATGGAGTGCAGCTAGGCAAAGGAGGTCAGAATGGGTGATAAATGCCGGTCTTGCCAGAGTGGCCACATCTCCTAAACCAATAAACACTCAATAGTTTTATTCTCATTGTTTATTCCCAATTGTGTTTCAGATGATATTGTCGGAGAGAATCCATATAGTAAGTACTGATTAATTTTACTTTGTCCATGTAAAGCTAATTATTAAACTTGCAATTAGATTCAGCTGTTCAGCAACAGATGCTTCCCACAGCTTATTACTGAGTTCATTTTAAAAGGTGAAACACTTGGTCTTTAGTACAAGATCATTACAATACAAGAGTATAGATTACTTACGACAATTAGGTACTTTCTTAATGACACCAAATCACGAGTATTGTGCACAATTTTGACCTCCAGGCTCAGAAACGGATATGATTCTGCAGAATGAAGGGAAGATTAACCAGACCTGGTGATTATAAATATGAGGAGAGTAGAGAGGAGGAATGAAAGTTGTCAACACATTAAATTCTTGGAGGGCTGGACAGGCTAGATTTGTGAAGGATATTTCCAGGGGCTCAGGGGCTTAGACTATGACATCACATACACAAAATAAGTGGTATGTCATTAAGATCAGAATGATTAGCACTTTTCAGTCAGAAGGTAAAAATTTAAAACCGTGATCTATAAACTTTGCCATGTTACCAATTTCTCTTTATATGGGGAAATGATTGTAAAATGCTGTTTACATATAGATTGTATCGTGCACTGGAGCAGGTTCAATGGCCAATACTCATTTAGTTTAGTTTAGAGATAAAGTGTGAAAACAAGCCCTTCAGCCCATCGAGTCCATGCCGACTGGTGATCACTCCATACACTAGCACTATCCTGCACACTAGGAACAATTTACAATTATACCAAACCAATTAACCCACAAACCTCTACATCTTTGGACTATGGGAGGAAACCGGGGATCCCGGAGTAAACTCACGCAGGTCACGGAGAGAAAGTATAAACTCCATACAGACAGCTCCCGTAGTCATGACCAAAGTCGTGTCTCTGGTGCTGTAAGGCAGCAACTCCACTGCTGCATCCTTACAACTTATTTCTTATCTTACTTCTTATTTCCTTACATTCTACTTTCCCCAGTGGAAGTCATTACATGCAAATTACTTCCCCCGACCTCCAACAATAATCCCATTTCACTGGTCATGTACTTATTCCTGACAACTGAAATAAACAGGGTGTCTACACTGTAAAACCAACAGCCTCCCCACTTTGCCACAGTTTCACCCAACATACCAATTCTGGTCTCTCTCCAGCAGATAATATCAGAGTGCCAGATACAACGGTTGTATGCATCCACATGAACTCAGGGTCATACAGCATGGAAACAGGCCTGTCACCGCAACTAGTCCATGCCGACCAACATGTCCCATCTACCCTAGTCCCACCTGCCTGTGTTTGGCCCATATCCCTCTAAACCTTTTCATCCATGTACCTGTCAACATGTCTTTTAAATTATGTTATAGCACCTGCCTTAACTACCATATAACCTTATAACAATTACAGCACGGAAACAGGCCATCTCGGCCCTTCTAGTCCGTGCCGAAATCTTACTCTCACCTAGTCCCATGTACCTGCACTCAGACCATAACCCTCCATCCCTTTCCCGTCGATAAAATCGAACCTGCCTCCACCACTTCCACTGGAAGCTCATTCCACACAGCCACCACTCTCTGAGTAAAGAAGTTCCTCCTCATGTTACCCCTAAACATCTGTCCCTTAATTCTCAAATCATGTTATCTTGATTGAATCTTCCCTACACTCAATAGAAAAAGCTTATCCACATCAACTCTGTCTATCCCTCTCATCATTTAAAAAACCTCTATCAAGTCCCCCCTTACCTTCTGCGCTCCAAAGAATAAAGACCTAACTTGTTCAACCTTTCGCTATAACTTAGTTGCTGAAAGCCAGGCAACATTCTAGTAAATCTCCTCTGTACTCTCTCTATTTTGTTGACATCTTTCCTATAATTTGGTATCCAAACTTGTACACCATACTCCAGAATTGGCCTCACCAATGCCTTGTACAATTTTAGCATTACATCCCAACTTCTATACTCAATGCTCTGATTTATAAAACCAGCACACCAAAAGCTTTCTTTACCACCCTATCTACATGAGATTCCACCTTCAGGAAACTATGCACAGATATTCCTAGATCCCTCTGTTCAACTGCATTCCTCAATTTGCTACCATTTACCATGTACGTCCTATTTTGTCCTGCCAAGATGTAGCACCTCACACTTATCAGCATTAAACTCCATCTGCCATCTTTCAGCCCACTCTTCCAAATGGCCCAAATCTCTCTGCAGACATTGAAAATCTACTTCATTATTCACAACACCACCTATCTTAGTATCATCTGCATACTTACTAATCCAATTTACCACACCATCATCCAGATCATTGATGTATATGACAAACAACAATGGACCCAACACAGATCCCTGAGGCACCCCACTAGTCACCGGCCTCCAACCTGACAGACATCCATCCACCATTGCTCTCTGGCATCTTCCATTCAGCCATTGTTGAATCCATCTTGCTACTCCACCATTAATACCCAACAATTGAACCTTCTTAACCAACCTTCCATGTGGAACCTTGTCAAAGGCCTTACTGAAGTCCATATAGACAACATCCACTGCTTTACCCTCATCAATTTCCCTAGTAACCTCTGCAAAAAATTCAAGAAGATTAGTCAAACATGACCTACCAGGCACAAATCCATGTTGGCTGTTCCTAATCAGACCCTGTTTATCCAGATGCTTATATATATTATCTCTAAGTATCCTTTCCATTAATTTGCCCACCACTGACGTCAAACTAACGGGTTTGCTTGGTTTACTCTTAGAACCCTTTTTAAACAATGGAACAACATGCGCAGTATGCCATTGCCATTTCTAATGACATTTTTGAAATATTTCTGTCATAGCCCCTGCTATTTCTATACTAACTTCCCTCAATGTCCGAGGGAATACATTGTCAGGACCTGGAGACTTATCCAATTTTATATTTCTCAAAAGTGTCAGTACTTCCTCTTCTTTGAATGTCATAGTTTCCATAGCTACTCCAATTGTTTCCCTTACCTCACATAATTCAATATCCTTCTCCTTGATGAATACCGAAAAAAAAAAATTGTTCAATATCTCCCCCATCTCTTTTGGCTCTGCAGATAGCTGTCCACTCTGACTCTCTAATAGACCAATTTTATCCCTCGTTATCCTTTTGCTGCTAATATAGCTGTAGAAACCCATTGGATTTACTTTCACCTTACATGCCAAAGCAACCTCATATCTTCTTTTAGCTTTTCTAATTTCTTTCTTAAGATTCTTTTTACATTCTTTATACTCCTCAAGCACCTCATTTACTCCATGTTGCTTATAATTATTGTAGATCTCTCTCTTTTTCGGAACCAAATGTCCAATTTCCCTTGAAAACCATGGCTCTTTCCAATTATTACTCTTTCCTTTCAACCGAACAGGGACATAAAGATTCTGTACTTAAAATGTCACCTTTAAATGTCCTCCATTTCTCTTCTACATCTTTCCCATAACGCAAAATGTCCCAATTCACTCCTTTTAAACCCTTTCGCATCTCCTCAAAGTTAGCCTTTCTCCAATCAAAAATCTCAACCCTTGGTCCAGTTCTGACCTTCTCCATAATTATATTGAAACTAATTGTATTGTGATCACTGGACACGAAGTGCTCCCCAACACTTACCTCCGCCTCCTGACCTGTCTCATTTCCTAACAGGAGATCCAGCACTGCCCCTTCTCTAGTAGGTACCTCTATGTATTGCAGCAAAAAACTATCCTGCACACATTTTACAAATTCCAAACCGTCCAGCCCTTTTACAAAATGTGTTTTCCAGTCTATGTGTGGAAAATTGAAATCTCCCACAATCACTTACTACTAATGTCTGCTATCTCCTTACATATTTGCTCTTCCAATTCTCGCTCCCCAATAGGCGGTGTATAATACACTCCTATAAGTATTGCTACATCTTTCCCATTTCTCAGTTCCACCCAAATAGCCTCCCTAGGTTAGCTTTCTAATCCATCCTGTCAAAGCACTGCTGTGGAAAGGAAGGACATTAGCTTGGAGGATGTGGAATGGGTAGAGCTGCGAAACTCTAAGGGGCAGAAAACACTAGTGGGTGTTGTGTACAGGCCACCTAACAGTAGTAGTAGAGTTGGGGATGCCACCAAACAGGACATTAGAAATGCGTGCAACAAAGGCAAAACAGTTATAATGGGTGACTTCAATCTGCATATAGATTGGGTGAATCAAATTGGCAGGGGTGCTGAGGAGGAGAATTTCTTGGAACGTATGCGGGATAGTTTTCTAAACCAACATGTAGAGGAACCAAAGAGAGAGCAGGCTATTCTAGACTGGGTATTGAGTAATGAGGAAGGGTTAGTTAGCAGTTTTGTTGTGCGTGGCCCCTTAAAAGTGACCATAATATGGTTGAGTTCTTCATTAGGATGGAGAGTGACATTGTTAATTCAGAAACAAGGGTTCTGAACTTAAGGAAAGGTAACTTTGAGGGTATGAGACGTGAATTGGCCAAGATTGACTGGCAATTGATTCTTAAAGGGTTGACGGTGGATATGCAATGGAAGGCAATTAAAGACTGCATGGATGAACTACAACAATTGTTCATCCCAGTTTGGCAAAAGAATAAATCAGAGAAGGTAGTGCATCCGTGGATAACAAGGGAAATCAGGGATAGTATCAAAACAAAAGATGAAGCGTACAAATTAGCCAGAAAAAGCAGCATACCAGAGGAATGGGAGAAATTCAGAGTCCAGCAGAGGAGGACAAAGGGCTTAATTAGGAAAGGGAAAATAGATTATGAAAGAAAACTGGCAGGGAACATAAAAACTGACTGCAAAAGTTTTTATAGATATGTGAAGAGAAAGAGATTAGTTAAAACAAATGTAGGTCCCTTGCAGTCAGAACCTTGTGAATTGATCATGGGGAACAAGGACATGGCAGACCAATTGAATAACTACTTTGGTTCCGTCTTCACTAAGGAAGACATAAATAATCTGCAGGAAATAGCAGGGGACCGCGGGTCAAATGAGATGGAGGAACTGAGTGAAATCCAGGTTAGCTGGGAAGTGGTGTTAGGTAAATTGAATGGATTAAAGGCCGATAAATCCCCAGGGCCGATTGGCTGCATCGCAGAGTACTTAAGGAAGTAGCCCCAGAAATAGTGGATGCATTAGTGATAATTTTTCAAAACTCTTTAGATTCTGGAGTAGTTCCTGAGGATTGGAGGGTAACTAATGTAACCCCACTTTTTAAAAAGGGAGGGAGAGAGAAAACGGGGAATTACAGACCAGTTAGTCTAACATCGGTAGTGGGGAAACTGCTAAAATCAGTTATTAAAGATGGGATAGCAGCACATTTGGAAAGTGGTGAAATCATTCGACAAAGTCAGCATGGATTTACGAAAGGTAAATCATGTCTGACGAATCTTGTAGAATTTTTTGAGGATATAACTAGTAGAGTGGATAAGGGAGAACCAGTGGATGTGTTATATCTGGACTTTCAGAAGGCTTTCGCCAAGGTCCAACATAAGAGATTAGTATACAAACTTAAAGCACACGGTATTGGGGGTTCAGTATTGATGTGGATAGAGAACTGGCTGGCAAACATGAAGCAAAGAGTAGGAGTAAACGGGTCCTTTTCAGAATGGCAGGCAGTGACTAGTGGGGTACCGCAAGGCTCAATGCTGGGACCCCAGCTATTTACAATATATATTAATGATTTGGACGAGGGAATTGAATGCAACATCTCCAAGTTTGCGGATGATACGAAGCTGGGGGGCAGTGTTAGCTGTGAGGAGGATGCTAGGAGGCTGCAAGGTGACTTGGATAGGCTGGGTGAGTGGGCAAATGCATGGCAGATGCAGTATAATGTGGATAAATGTGAGGTTTTCCACTTTGGTGGCAAAAACAGGAAAGTAGACTATAGAAACTTACAAAATTCTTAAGGGGTTGGACAGGCTAGATGCAGGAAGATTGTTCCCGATGTTGGGGAAGTCCAGGACAAGGGTTCACAGTTTAAGGGTAAAGGGGAAATCCTTTAGGACCGAGATGAGAATAACTTTTTTCACACAGAGTGCTGAATCTCTGGAAAGCTCTGACACAGAAGGTAGTTGAGGCCAGTTCATTGGCTATATTTAAGAGGGAGTTAGATGTGGCCCTTGTGGCTAATGGGATCAGGTGGTATGGAGAGAAGGCAGGTACAGGATACTGAGTTGAATGATGAGCCATGATCATATTGAATGGCAGTGCAGGCTCGAAGGGCCGAATGGCCTACTCCTGCACCTATCTTCTATGTTTCTATGTATTATCTACCCTGACAAGCAATGCAACACCTCCACCTCTAGCCTCTTCAATTCTATCACACCTGAAGCAACAAAATCCTGGAATATTTAGTTTCCAATCATCCATCCTGCAGCCATGTTTCACTAATCACCACAACATCATACTTCCAGTTGTCAATCCAAGCTCCAAGCTCATCCATCTTTCTTACAATGCTCCTAGCATTAAACTATACACATTTAAGAAACCTACCACTTCTTATTCTCTGTTTATTATCTTTTTCTTCTTTCACCCCTACATGTTGGGTCTGAGTGCTTCCCTTCTCTGCCTCCTGCCTCACACACTGTCTACTAGCTTTCTCTATTTGAGTCCCTCCCCCCAACCGTTCTAGTTTAAAGTCTCTCCAATAGCTTTTGCAAATCTCCCCGACAGGATATTGGTCCCCCTCGGGTTCAACTGCAACCCGTCCTTTTTGTACAGGTCACACCTTCCCCAAAAGAGGTCCCAATGATCCAGAAACTTGAATCCCTGCCCTCTGCACCAGTCCCTCAGCCACACATTTATCCTCCACCTCACTCCATTCCTACTCTCACTGTCGCGTGGCACAGGCAGTAATCCCGAGATTGTTACTTTTGCGGTCCTTCTCCTTAACTCTCCTAATTCCCTAAATTCTCCTTTCAGGACCTCTTTTTCTACCTGTCATTGGTGCCTATATGTACCACGACCTCAGGCTCCTCTCCCTCCCATTTCAGGATATCTTGGACACGTTCAGACACATCCCAGACCCTGGCACCAGGGAGGCAAACTACCATCCAGGTCTCCATACTGCGTCCACAGAATTGCCTATCTGACCCCCTAACTATAGAGTCCCCTATTACTATTGCCTTCCTCTTCTTTTTCCTACCCTTCTGAGCAACAGGGCGGGTCTCCATGCCGGAGGCCCAGCCGCTGTCGCTACCACCAGGTAGTCTGTCCCCCCCCCAACAGTACTCAAACAGGAGTACTTATTTCCAAGGTGTACAGCCACCGGGGTACTCTCTAGTCCCTGCCTCTGCCCCTTGCCCCTCCTAACCGTGATCCACTTGTCTGCCTCCCGTGGTCTTGGAGTGAACACCTCTCTATAACTCCTCTCTATGACCTCCTCACTCTCCCTGATCAGACAGAGGTCATCAAGCTGCTGCTCCAGGTCCCTTAGGAGTCCCATCTCGATGAACCTGGCGCAGATGTGGACGTCTGGAAGGCTATGAGACTCCATCACTTCCCACATCTGACATACAGAACATCCATGACTTCCCACATCTGACATCCAGAACAAGCTACCCCCTCTGGCAGCTTATTCCATTCACCACCACCCTCTGTGAAAAAGTTACCCCTCAGGTTCCTATTAAATCTTTCTCCATTCACAAACCTATGTCCTCTGGTTCTTGATTCCCTTATTCCAGGTAAAAGAACTTTGTGCATCTAACCTGTGCAAGTCCTGGCAACATCCTTGTAAATCCTTTCTTTATTCTTCCCAGCTTAACAACATCTTTCCTGTAGTGACCACAACTCCATAATTTTAAGAATGCTTTGAATATGGACAGGCCTGGATGTTGGGGGAAGGCACTCCATTGGGGCAAGGCAGATTACAATGTCATTAGACAGGAGCTAGGAAGGGTAGAGTGAGAGCAGTTGTTATTGGGTAGGTTCACAAATGACAGGGCAAGTTGTTTAAAGGCCAGCTGATCAAAGTGCAGGATCAGCATGTTCCAGTGAGGAGGAGGTATAAGGATAAGAACGTAAGAGAACCGTGGATGACCAAGGAAGTTGTTACATTCGTGAGGAAGGAAAATGATGCTTATGTTAGGTTTGTGATGGTGGCATCAGATGGGGCTCAGGAGGAATATAAAGCGAGTGGGAAATAACTCAAGCAGGCGATTAGAATGGCCAAAAAGAGCCTTGGCGTTTTGGATTAAGGAAAATAACCATATAATATAACAATTACAGCACGGAAACAGGCCATCTCGACCCCTCTAGTCCGTGCCGAACACATAATCTCCCCTAGTCCCATATACCTGCGCTCAGACCATAACCCTCCATTCCTTTCCCATCCATATAACTATCCAATTTATTTTTAAATGATAAAAACGAACCTGCCTCCACCACCTTCACTGGAAGCTCATTCCACACAGCTACCACTCTCTGAGTAAAGAAGTTCCCCCTCATGTTACCCCTAAACTTCAGTCCCTTAATTCTCAAGTCATGTCCCCTTGTTTGAATCTTCCCTACTCTCAGTGGGAAAAGCTTTTCCACGTCAACTCTGTCTATCCCTCTCATCATTTTAAAAACCTCTATCAAGTCCCCCCTTAACCTTCTGCGCTCCAAAGAATAAAGCCCTAACTTGTTCAACCTTTCTCTGTAACTTAGTTGCTGAAACCCAGGCAACATTCTAGTAAATCTCCTCTGTACTCTCTCTATTTTGTTGACATCCTTCCTATAATTAGGCGACCAAAATTGTACACCATACTCCAGAATTGGCCTCACCAATGCCTTGTACAATTTTAACATTACATCCCAACTTCTATACTCAATGCTCTGATTTATAAAGGCCAGCACACCAAAAGCTTTCTTTACCACCCTATCTACATGAGATTCCACTTTCATGGAACTGTGCACAGTTATTCCCAGATCCCTCTGTTCACCTACATTCTTCAATTCCCTACCATTTACCATGTACGTCCTATTTTGATTTGTCCTGCCAAGATGTAGCACCTCACACTTATCAGCATTAAACTCCATCTGCCATCTTTCAGCCCACTCTTCCAACTGGCATAAATCTCTCTGTAGACTTTGAAACTCTACTTCATTACCCGCAACCCCACCTATCTTAGTATCATCTGCATACTTACTAATCCAATTTACCACACCATCGTCCAGATCATTGATGTACATGACAAACAACAGTGGACCCAACACAGATCCCTGTGGCACCCCACTCGTCACTGGCCTCCAACCTGACAAACAACCATCCACCATTACTCTCTGGCATCTCCCATTCAGCCACTGTTGAATCCATCTTGCTACTCCACCATTAATACCCAACCATTGAACCTTCTTAACCAACCTTCCATGAGGAACCTTGTCAAGGCCTTACTGAAGTCCATATACACAACATCCACTGCTTTACCCTCATCAATTTCCCGAGTAACATCTTCAAAAAATTCAAGAAGATTAGTTACATGACCTTCCAGGCACAAATCCATGTTGACTGTTCCTAATCAGACCCTGTTTATCCAGATGCTTATATATATTATCTCTAAGTATTCTTTCCATTAATTTGCCCACCACTGACGTCAAACTAACAGGTCTATAATTGCTAGGTTTACTCTTAGACCCCTTTTTAAACAATGGAACAACATGCGCAGTACGCCAATCCTCCGGCACTATTCCCGTTTCTAATGACATTTGAAATATTTCTGCCATAGCCCCTGCTATTTCTACACTAACTTCCCTCAATGTCCTAGGGAATATCCTGTCCGGACATGGAGACTTATCCACTTTTATATTTCTCAAAAGTGTCAGTACTTCCTCTTCTTTGATCCTCATAGTTTCCATAGCTACTTTACTTGTTTCCCTTACCTCACATAATTCAATATCCTTCTCCTTGGTGAATACCGAAGAAAAGAAACTGTTCAATATCTCCCCCATCTCTTTTGGCTCTGCAGATAGTTGGCCACTCTGACTCTCTAATGGACCAATTCTATCCCTCGTTATCCTTTTGCTATTAATATAGCGGTAGAAACCCTTCCAAAGGTTTTTTTAAATGTATATTAAAAACAAGAGGTTGACCAGGGAGAAGATAGGACCACTCAAGGATAAAGAAGAGAAATAATGCTTGGAATTGGAGGATGTAGAGAAAGCAGTAAACTTGCATCTGTATTTACCGAGACAAAGGACTTGAAGGACAGCAAGATCAATGTGCAGATATGCACACTGATGCTCACTACACAAATATGCTCGGGCAGTTTGAGATCAAGATGTAGGTGGTGCGAGACTCTTGAAGAACATTAAGGTGGCTAAATCCCCTGGGCTTGATTGGATTTACCCAGATTATTGAGAAAGACAAGAGAGGAGATAATGGGGGTCTTGATGAGGATCTTTGATTCTTCTCCAGCCTCAGGTGAGATCCTGGGGTACTGGAGAGTGGTCAATGGTTTTCCTTTGTTTCAGGTGAAATAAAGAGAATACAGGGAAATCTAGGCCAGTGAGACTCACGTCAGTGGTGGGAAAACTATTGGAGAGAATTCTTCAATATAGGAATTTCTCCCATTTGGAAGAGAATGGGCTATTTAAGGATAGCTAGCATGGCTCTCTATGCGACAGGACGTGTCTCACTAACTTAATTGCATTGTTTGAGGAGGTGATGAGGGAGATTGATGAAGGTAGGGTGGTGGATGTTGTAAACATGGATTTTAGTAAGACTTTTGATAAAGTTCCTCATGGTAGGCTGATCCAGAAGATGAAGATGTACGGGATTCATAGCTTCAAAGCTGGCTTATTCATAGAAGAGGGAGGATTGTGGTTGAAGGAAATGAGTAGTGGGGACCTGGAACGTATTGCCCCGGGTGCTGGTGGAGGCAGATACAATAGTGGCGTTGAAGTTGCTTTTTGGTAGGTATGTGACAGTGCCGGGAATAGAGGAATCTAGATCATATACATGCAGATGAGATCAGTTTATCTTGGCATCATGTTCCGCACAAACAAGGTTTAATGTACTATCTGCCAGAGTTATTTCCAGCCCCCTCTTTGCCTCTTGGTTTTCCTTCTTCAGTATGCTCCTCAATTCTCATTACACCACCCGGGATGCACGATCTCAGCTACTTATATCTGCCCCATACTACCTTCTTTTACCTGACCAGAGCCTCAATTTCTCTTGTCATCCAAGCTTCCTGACGTCTACCTGCCTTGCCCTACATTCTGACAAGAACATGCATGCCCTGGACTCTTATGACCACACTTTTAATACCATCCCACTTTCTGGATGTTCCTACATCCTACTTCAATCAACCAGCAGATTTATGTTTAATACCATCAAAATTGACCTTGCCCCAAATGAGGTTGAATTCGCAGGCCCGCCCTGTCTTTACCCATAATTTGCTTAAAGCTAATAAAACAGTGGTCACTGGTCCCAAAATGTTCACTCGTGAACACATCAGGCGCTTGCCCTTCGTAAGAGTAGATCAAGCTTTGGCCTCTCTCATGTAGGCCCCTCTTCATATTGATCTCAGGGGAGGAGGTAGGACAAAGAAAGAAAATGAAGAGAGAGAGAAAGGGCTACCTGAAGTTGGAGAAGTCTTGACCAAGCTGATCTCCCGGTGGCCCAGCAATCCACTCCCCCTCCCATTCCCAATCTGACCTTTCGGTCCTGGGCTTCTTCCATTGTCAGAGTGAGGCCCAACGCACATTGGAGGAACAGCACCTCATATTTCGTTTGGGTAGTTTACACCCTAGCGGTATGAACATTGACTTCTCTAACTTCAGTTAGCCCTTGCTCTCTCTCTTCATTTTCCCCCTGAACCCAAAAAGTCGCAAATTCCTTCTCTCCATGGATGCTGCCTCACCCGCTGAGTTTCACCAGCTTTTTGTGACTAACCTTATTAATCTTGCCTGCAATCTCCTGAATTCCTCGCTTTTCAGCAACTTTCACCCTTCAAATTCATGACCATGTGTGAAACCAAAATATATCTATTTCTTGCAAAAGTATGTAGAATATGATGATGCATTCACAGTCCTAGATTTCAAGACAGCACTGACAATGGTTATGTTATCAATGGTTCAATGGGACATTATTGTCAGATGTACAGAGGTACAGTGAAATTGTTTTTTCATAATTTACGAGGGTGACTTCCAATTTTAGTAGGAGCACGAGTAACATTTCTTGAATATAATAAAAGGCTTTGCAGAAAATTATCAGTGGTTTGCTGATAACTATTTGTGTACAAATCTTCCTATCATTTTCACATCTTTTCATATTAATCTCAAATTTAAGTACGTGGACAGATGTTGGGGAAGCAATGGGAAAGTGATCTTGGGAAAAGAGAGGCAGATTCAGCAATTTTCTCGATATAATTCAAAATCTTTTGTTTTCATGATAGCGATTAAATGGAGGATCACAACCAAGAAATGTTTTGCAATATTCCATAAATGCAGCAACCATGACGAAAGACGTACAGGTCTGGTGATCTGAGGAAAGGGGTAGTTACTTGCTGAATTATTGTGATGACATTTTACACTCCACACTGACATGGTCAATTTTCTCATTTTCAGCATCAACAACAACTACGACTTCAACAACAGGTATGGTATCAGCTGGGCCACAGCAGGTTGTTATCATTCACATACATGGACCAACAGACTGATCTTCTACAAAGCCACTGCAAAGCTTGTTTTAATACCTCCATTCCAGTCTGAGCTTCCAACTGCTCCTTTAAGCTCCCAATCTGCCCATATCAATAGCAGCATTGAATGGTGTTGAATCTCTGTTTGTTACCTTTCCCATGTGTTTATTTAACTTTAAAATAAGTCTCCTAGTAATAGATGATGGAATTGCTCAGCATTCTCCAGAACTAAACCTACAAATCTTTATTTACAGCATCAACACCAACAACAACTTCAACCTCAACAGGTACCAAGTTAGCAATGAAAATTAATACAATTTACATGAACTTCACAAGTTGCTGCATATTTTAATCCCCAAATAACCCACTCGTATGAGCAAGAACACTTACGGACATGAGTCGATTGTTTAATTTACTTTATTAATTTAATTTAATATTGTCATGTGTACCAAGGTACAATGAAAAGCTTTTGGATGCAAGCTATCCAGTCAGCGAAAAGATTATACATTATTACAATCAAGCTATCGAGAGTGTACAGATGCTGGATGAATGGTATAACATTTAGTGCAAGATAAATTCCAACAAAGTGTGATTACAGATAATTCTAAGATCCAATTATGTAAATGGAAGGTCAAGACTGCTTTCTAGGAGTGTCCAAGAAACCTTCCCTGAATCTGGAGATATCATTTTCACACTACTGTACATCTTTACTGATGGGAGAGAGACCAGTGTGAGACAGGTCCTTGATTTTGCTGGTGGCCTTGCCGAAGCAGTGTGAAGGGTAAATGGAGACAATGGAAGGGAGGTTGGTTTGTGTGATGGTCACAGTTATTTCCACTATTCTCTGCAATTTCTTGCGGTTTTGGATGGAACTGTTCGCAAACCATGCTGTCAGGCATCCCAATAATATGCTTTCCAAGGCACATATGTAATGGTTGGTGAGGATTGTTAGTGACTTTCCAAACTTCCTAAGCCTTCTAGGAAGTAGTGACCATTGCTTCGATGTGGCTGGTCCAGAACAAATTGCGAGTGATATTTCTTCCTAAGACCATGAAGCTTTCAATCATCTCTACTTTGGCGCTATCAATGTGTATGCACTGCTTCATTTCCTGAAGTCGATCACAATCTCCGAACCAGCGGACTAATAATCATAAAACCTACTCCAGCAATGATTTAATGTTTTTCGACAGTCAAACTGACAAACTATCCATTGAAATGTAGATCAGCCAGATGATAATTTAATTCTGGATCCTCTGGACATGATATATCTCATCAAAGCACAATTTTATGATTTAAGCTTTGGAGGTTTCTCCAGAAAAGCAGGGTGACTATGTAATATTTGACATTAACTGCACAAGATCCCAGTGGGTTCATTGAATTCTGTCCTCCTGTTCACTTCAGTAACATAAAATTAAGCCCATATTCTAGATCAATTCCCGTCCCACCATCTTCATCTGCTTCATTCAGTTATTCATATTGCTTTTTAAAGCTTTTAAAATATACTTTTTGTTCTCATCACGCAGTGAGACACAATTTTCTAAACTTCCCCACTTACAATTTTTTTCAACCAACCCTTCGCCCACCCTCAGTTTTCCTTCCAATTGTGTGATCCCAACTGCTGTAAAACGTAATATGGGACCACTTTTTTTTCCAATAAAGAATGGGAATACAACACTTCAACAGCAATGGGAGAGCATTAAAATCAGGGAATGTGTGAAATGTAGATCATTCAGGGCATAACAAATGCTTTACTCCACTCTCTAATGGCAGAGTAGTTTCAAAATTACATCTTAAACTGTTTCCTCTCCAGAGTCAACAACATTGTCATCGACCACATGTGTGGACATCAGCAGTTGAGATTGATGACTGGACAAATAGTTGTTTGATTTATATGTAATGAGATTTATTCTACAATCCTTGCACTCATATCTTCAATTGTATCCCTTTCAGAGTCAACAACATCAACCACAGGTATGACCATAACCCCATCTCTTCAACATTGTTCCCATTATCCCAGGGGGGAAGTAAGTAAGTAATTAAGTTAGTTTATTGGCCAAGTATTCACATACAAGGAATTTGCCTTAGTGCTCCGCCCACAAGTAACAACATGACATACAGTGACAGTTACGAATGACTCGGAAAACACTAAACATAATAATAATAAAACATTTATGATAAAACACCATTGATCAAGCATGTGAACCAACAACATACCAGATCAAAGGGAGGCTACAGATTTTGCCTGTTGAATAGAGCAACTACTCATGCATAAACACTGTTTTTATGTCTGGCTATGGCAGCTTTGACAGTCCGGAGTCGCCTTCCAGGGAAGTGATTCAAAGAGTTTGTGGCCAGGGTGAGAGGGGTCGGAGATGATCTTGCCCGCTCGCTTCCAGGCCCTTGCAGTGTACAGTTCATCAATGGAGGGAAGGTTGCAGCCAATAACCTTCTCTGCTGATCGGACGATTCGCTGCAGCCTCCAGGTGTCGTGCTTGGTGGCTGAGCCAAACCAGACCATGATGGAGAAGGTAAGAACAGACTCTACGATGTCCGTGTAGAATTGGACCATCATTACCTGTGGCAGATTGTGCTTCCTCAGCTGCCGTAGGAAGTACATCCACTGTTGTGCCTTTTTGACTGTGGAGTCGATGGTAGCCCCCCACTTAAGGTCCTTGGAGATGATGATTCCAAGGAACTTAAAAGACTCCACAGATGTAACTGTGGTGTTGTTGATGGTGAGTGGGGTGAGGGGAGGGGGAGCTCTCCTAAAGACTACAATCAATTCCACTGACTTAAGAGCATTGAGCTTCAGGTTGTTGCGATGGCAGCAGGACGCCAGCTGTGACACTTCCTGTCTGTAGGTAGTTTCCTCCCCATCCTGGAGTCCAATCAGGGTTGTGTCGTCTGCAAACTTGAGAAGCTTGAGAGAGGTGTCTGTAGAGGTGCAGTCGTTGGTGTAGAGAGAGTAGAGAGTATGCAGCCTTGCGCTGCTCCTATGCTGTGCATTTGTGGGTCCGAGATGTGCTTTCCGAGCCTCACATGCTGCTTCCTGTCTGTCAGGAGGCTTGTGATCCACTGAAAGAGGGGTTCAGGCACAGTCAACTCGGAAAGTTTGGAGTGTAGTAGCTCTGGCACAATGGTGTTGAATGCAGAGCTAAAATCAACAAACAGGATCCTCGCATAGGTCCCCGGCGGTCTAGGTGCTATAGGGTAAAGTGCAGGCCCAGGTTGACTGCGTCATCCACAGATCTATTGGCCGAATATGCAAACTGCAGAGGGTTCAGCAGGGGGTTTGTGATATTTTTCGTCTTGGCCAGTACAGGCCTTTCGATTGTTTTCATGACAACAGAGGTCAGTGCGATAGGCCTGTAGTCATTAAGACAAAGAATTCTTGCCTTTTTGGGTACAGGGTCAATAGTGGTAACTTTGAAGCAGGCAGGGACAGTACATGTTTGCAGGGACTGGTTAAACATGTCTGTATAGTTCGGTGCCCTCTGTTTGGCACAGAGCTTAAGAGTAGAGGGGGAAACATTGTCAGGTCTTGGAGATTTCCTGCTCTTTTGTCCTCTGAAAAGCTTCTCCACCTCCCCCATTTTTAGTGTTGATATTAGATAAGTGATGTTGTGTAGCACAGAGGGTGTGGGTGATTGGGTGTGAAGTGGTGATTGGAGGATATAGAAGGGCTGACTGAGGTCAGGCTGTGAGTGGGTGTGAAGTGTTGGTTGGGTGGGAAATGGTCCAGTCTTTTCATACTGGAGTCTTGCCTTATGTATGTGTGAAGTGGTGAATGGGAAGTACAGGGTGCAGGGTCCATTCTTTGTAGACTGTGGCCTGGTTGTGCAGGAGGGGGGGGGGAGGTGGTACCAGGGTTATGTTTCTGATTTTCAAACCTGCAGTAAAACTCATTCAGGTCGCTGGTCAGCTGACGATTGTCCAAAGAGTGGGGGGCTTTCCTCGTGTAGCTGGTAATTTCTTGCAAGCCCTTCAAACTTTAGAAGAGTCACTTGCTGGGAATTTGCTCCTCAACTTCTCAGAGTACCTTTCCTTGGCAGCTCTGATTCCTCTTCTCAGCTTGTACTTGGCCTGCCTGTAGAGTTCTGTATCACTGCTCATGAAGGCCTCCTCTTTAGACCGTCGGAGCATTCTGAGTTCTGCAGTGAACCAGGGCTTGTTGTAGTTGAACCATGTCCGGGTCTTAGTTGGAATGCTACTGTTGAAAGGTTGTTCTTTGTCCAAGAAGGACCCAATAAAACAATGTAGATTTCATACAATGGTTTGAGAGAGTCCTGAATCCCAATCTGGGATATTCTGTGTAATTTTGCCTCTTGCTCAGGAACAGATTTGATTTTACAGAGTGAAGTGAAGATTGACCAGACTGCTACCTGAACTGGGGTGAACAGAATGGGGAGAAATTCAAGAGGCTAGATGCTCCTTTAAAGTTTATAAAATGAGAATTGACCTAATTGAATCACATTAAAATGTTCAAGGGCAAGACAGGCTAGATTTGTGGAGATTAATTGCCATCAGTTTAAGACACTCAGAATGAGAGGTAGGTCCAAGATGTGATTGATGAGAAATGTTCAGTGGGGATAAATAGTAAGATTAAACAAGAACTTGCCAGCTTGAAATTTGATCTTTATTTTATGAGGAGTAACTTTGAGGGATTACGTGAAGAACCCGCCAGGACGCATGCGTGTCAATCTTCAAAGCAGCGGTATGAAATCACAGATAACAGTAAATGAACTGAACATAGTAAGATTAGAGAAATAGGATACCAGTTGAACTTTATGATCGAGGGTGGGCGTGGAGGGCACATAATCCCTCAACGTTACTCATAAAATAAAGATCAAACTTCAAACTGGTAAGTTCTCATTTAATCTTACTATTTTACTTTGGAGTCACGTGAGTGACTACGTGAAGATTTTAAAACCCTGTGATTTCATGCCGTGGAAACGAGTCCAGGCGTCATACACAGCATCAGTGGGCCAATGATTAGTGAACATTAATATAGCATTCAGACATGACATAGATATAGATATGTTGATGCCATTAATGAACAATAGTGGGAATCGTAACCTCCCTCAACCTGGAGGCAGTATGAACCATACCTAACATAGAGTTGGCAAATACCCCCAATCTGGCAATAGGTTTATTCTGAATATTTGTACAGATTTTACTTCGGAGTCACGTGAGTGACTACGTGAAGAACCCCACTAGGACGCATGCGTGTCATATCGCTACATGCATTGCAACGAGTCACAGCAGGGGGAAGGACGTTCCCCTTTAGCGGCAGAATTTAAAAGCCGGGAACAGCAGGTAAGGAGACTGCGTTTTTCCCACTTACCTTGCAGGTGGAAAGATGGACAGATCCACGAGAAAGAAGGCTGCGAAAAAGCTGGCGGGGGAGAACCGCGGAGTTGCGGGCAGCCAGCAGCCAACAGCACGCCAATCTCCCGAAATGGGAACAGCTGTGCCCGACTTCGCTCCCGCACCAGCCAAATCTACACCTCGGCCGGGCGGGAAAGCGAAGCAAAAAACGGACCGAATGCCAGACTCCGATGAGTCTGACTTTGAGCAGCCGCGAGCGGCCAGTGCCCGTGAGCACCGGGGCCGGTTGGAGCGGCTGCAGGATGACGAGCTGCCGCGAGCGGCCAGTGCCCGTGAGCATTGGAGCCGGTTGGATCGGCTGGGGTAACAGGAGCAGCCGTGAGCGGCCAGTGCCCGTGAGCATTGGAGCTGGTTGGAGCGGCTACAGGATCAAGAGCAGCCGCAAGTGGCCTATGCCCGAGAGCATAAGAGCCAGTTGGAGCGGCTGCTGGAGGAAATACTCCAAAGTGGCAGGCTCCGGGAGATGGAGGCTAGCCACAGTGGGCAATTAGTAAGCCACACAGCAGTACCCCTTGTGGGGTATCACAGTGTCTCCCTCATCAGAGGAGAGCACGGAGGCTCAATTCTGGGCTGACCCTGAAGAGCGCAGTGAACAACATACCCCCAGTATGCCTGGGGTGACAGAAAACATGCTGGACATGGTGTCCCAGTTTATCCAACCAGACCAAACTGGCCAAGACCTGGAGCCGAAAATAGCGGCAAGCATTGACTATATGTCATTTAACCAACTGCAGGTACTGGCACTATCAGACACCATGGCACGACATTTACCTCCAGGGAACTGCAAGTCGCTAAATGTTCCGAGTGTAAACCAGTGCATCTGGAAACATGTGGGGACATCAATTAGAACCAGGACTTAAAAATTCAGAAAGTCCTAAAAGTCCTAACGGCAGGAATTACAGCTTTTGCCCGCACATTGAAGGAGCAAAACATGACCCAAGACCACCAAGATGCACTGGCTTTACTCTGCAACTCACAATATGAGTTGAACAACATCAGGAAAAGTGCTATCCAACCAGCTTTAGACCCCAAATTTGCCGGCCTCTGTAAACCTGGAACCTCCAAACCGCCAATACTACTATTTGGAGGGGATTTACCAAAACAAGTCAAATAACTAGATGAAGAGGCAAAAACACTGGGGCTCATAAAAGCAGCAACCAAAAGCAACTACGGCCAAAAATATCACCCCTACGGACCCCCCAGTCGGCCAACACAAACGCAAGCGCAAAAACCAGGAACACCCAACATCAGTCTTTTTTAGGCCATGGCCCAGACCGACCGTCCTGGAAAATGCGCAAGCCTTCAACACAAACCCAACAACAGACCCAGACAACGGCGCCTCAACGTCCACGGAGGATGCCGAAGAAATAACACACCTACCACTGGTAACCATGGAGGTAGGTGGGTCTGGTTCCTTAAGAATTAAAGGGAGCATGAAAGTTGGTGGGAGATTACGATATTATTTGGATGCATGGAATAAGATAACTACCGACACTTACATTCTAAGCAGTATCCAGGGTTATACCATAGAATTTATACAAAAACATAACCCTCCAGTACAGCATGTACCGAACCGAATGTTTGTGCTCACAGGCATAGAAAAACCTAAAGCACATGCTGAACTACAGCAGCTATATAAAAAAGGAGTAATTGAACACACCCAACACGAATCACAGGAATTCGTGTCCAATATCTTTATAAAAAACATGATGGTGGTTGCCGCATCATCATCGATTTGACTACTTTAAATACCTTTGTACAATATATTCATTTCAAGATGGAAACCTTTGTTACTGCTAAGCAATTGATTTCCGAAGGCTACTACATGGCAAGCATCGATTTAAAAGATGCTTACTGTACAGTACCCATAAGAGGTGACCACAGATGTTATTTAAAATTCAACTGGATGGGTCAGCACTGGCAATACAGGGCACTACCTAATGATCTGACATCAGCCCCCAGGTTATTCACAAAAATTTTGAAACCAGCCCTAGCGTTACTGCGAAAACAAAAACACATGGTAATGGCATATCTAGATGACATATTTATTGTTGGCAAAACTTTGGAATTGACTAAACAAGCAGTAACAGCCACAAAACAATTGTTTGAAGAACTGGGATTTATCATCCATCCAGTTAAGTCTAAATTAACGCCTTCAACAAAAATGGATTATCTGGGGTTCACCATTAACTCAGTTCTCATGTCAGTGACTTTGCCGAAAGAAAAGGGTACAGCCTTAAAAGAGGCTTGCAGCGAAATCATTAGACTGGTAGCTAGAATAATTGGGAAAATAGTGGCTGCATTTCCAGCCACACAATTTGAACCTTTACACTATCGAAATTTACAGAGAACAAAAATAAGAGCACTCAAAATTAATGGTGGCCATTTTGACAGACCAATGAAGCTACCAACAGAGGCCATAATGGAACAAAAATGGTGGGAACACAACATCAAGTATTGTTCCAATCCACTAATTATCAGCAACCCGTCTATGGTACTACAAACAGATGCCAGTGCACTTGGTTGGGGAGCTACCAATTCCATCTCCAGCTGTGGAGGGAGATGGAATGCACAGGAGGCATCATTATTAAAAACACTGGGCATAAACTACCTGGAAATGTTAAGTGCATTCCATGGCCTTAAGTCATATTGTTCTGGGTTAAATCACCAGCATGTTAGACTACAAATTGACAACACCACCGTGGTAGCATATATCAACCATATGGGTGGAAATAAATCGACATCATGTGACAATCTGGCCAACACAATTTGGCAATGGTGTATCCAGATAAATATTTGGATATCAGCTACCTACTTACCAGGTAAACTAAATTTAGTGGCAGACACCAGGTCACGCAAATTCAATGAAAACACTGAATGGATGTTGGATAAAAATGTATTTGCTGAAATTACAGCACGGTATGGAACACCAGATATCGATCTTTTCGCATCCAGGCTCAATCACCGGTTATCAAATTATGTTTCATGGGAACCAGTCCCTGGGGCAGCAGCAACAGATGCATTTTCGCTGCATTGGGGGAAATTGTTTATTTATGCATTCCCTCCTTTCTGCCTCATCAGTCGGGTATTAAGGAAAATACAACAAGACTCTGCGTCTGGTATTTTGATAGTACCCGATTGGCCTACTCAACCATGGTTCCCGGTGATACTAGACATGGTATTAGAACCATGCATCACCATCCATCATAGACCAAGTTTACTGGTCCATCTGGTAACACAGGAAAGTCACCCCTGTCATAATCATACAAACCTATTAATTTGTAGAATTTGAAAGCGCCACTACAACACCTGGGACTGACGGACCGAACAATGGATATGATTGCATCAGCCCACAGACAGTCCACCAAAAAACAGTACTTGGTGCACATCAAGAAATGGGGGAAGTACTGTAACGACAATAACCTCAATCACAGATAAAACAACATTCCGTCTGTTCTGGAATTTCTGGCAAGCCTCCACTATGATGAGGGCCTCAGCTATAGTGCCATCAACTGCGCCAGAAGTGCTCTGTCAAACTACCTGTGGCAAGGAACAGAGTGGCATTCTGTAGGGACACACCCCCTGGTAACCAAACTCATGAGGGGCATTTTCAATACTAATCCCCCAAGAACCAGGTACACCCAAATTTGGGATGTGAGCATTGTATTGACCATGTTGAGAAACTGGTCTCCACCTACAGCTCTGTCCCTACAGACAGTAACGATGAAAACGGTCATGCTGATGGCTTTGGTCACGGCACAAAGGGTCCAGTCACTACAAAAACTAAGGCTGGACAAATTGACTATTTCATCTGGGAATTTGACTTTTCATATCCATTAATTAATTAAACAGAACAGACAGGGATCAGCAGGGCAAAAAATAGAGTTCCGGGCCTACCCGACGGATGATCGTCTCTGTATAGTAACTCACTTACTATTATATATGGAACATACAAGAATCATCAGAGGCAAAGAAATGGCACTGTTAATCAGCCACAAACAGCCACACAAAAAAGTGACAGTTCAGACCATCTCAAGATGGCTAAAACAGGTCCTAATAAAGGCGGGAGTAGATACTAACATTTTTAAATCTCACTCCACCAGGGCTGCAGCTACATCAGCAGCAATACAGTTGGATGTTCCAATGGACCAAATCCTCAAGACTGCAGGATGGTCAACGGAAAGAACGTTCCAACGATTTTATAATAAACCAGTCATTGAACCTGGAACATTTGCAGAAACACTTTTAAGTTCTGTAATATGATTTTACCTCATAAATAGGGGTATGATTTGGTGTTAATAAAATTTTTGTTGTTTCAATATCATATTGATATCTAATGATGTTAACACTATTCTCCCCATAATCAAGGCAGATGTGATGCATGGACTCGTTTCCACGGCATGAAATCACAGAGCTTTAAAATCTTCACGTAGTCACTCACGTGACTCCGAAGTAAAATAGTAAGATTAAACGAGAACTTACCAGTTTGAAGTTTGATCTTTATTTTATGAGGAGTAACGTTGAGGGAATACGTGCCCTCCGCTCCCACCCTTGATCATATACTCAACTGGTATCTCTTCTCTAATCTTACTATGTTTAGTCATTACAGTTATCTGTGATTTCACACCGCGGCTTTGAAGAATGACATGCATGCGTCCTAGCGGGGTTCTTCACGTATTCCCTCAACGTTACTCCTCATAAAATAAAGATCAAACTTCAAACTGGTAAGTTCTCGTTTAATCTTACTATTAATAGTTTGACCATCATGCAGCCGCTTGGATGTGGTCCATAAGCCTGCTGCTGAGATATAGCGGTCCTGGTAGAGTGGGACTCAATTTCAATGCACACTCCTGTATATGCCAGACCCATTTAACCCTCTCGAGAATATTTGTAGTGATTCCTTCTAACAAGGTATTATGTAACTAACAATATTGCTATGAGGCTCTTAGGGACCTTGACATATTGGTGTAGATGCGTGATTATACGCAACCCAAGGTCCATGGTATATGCAACATCTGGTTTGGTCTGTGTCCCTGTCTACTCTGCTTGACTAATCATAAACAAAACATGTTATTTTAGCCCACAGATATGATCATTCTATCCAGTGTAGCAATGACTGGACCCGTAGCGCTGTACTCAATGCTATGGCATATACCACTAGTACGCGAGTTTGACCAAGGACAGGGATGTTGCTAGTGCCTATCGGCGAAGTGACGTAGCACAATGTTAACAACCCATATCTCTGCGTCCCTAGGCTTAGGAGGTTTTTAGTTGACGGTACCCTTCATAATCTAGACGTCAGAGGGTGAGACCGGAAAGAGTGGTTTATATTCTCCGCAGCCAAATGATGAGGAGGTACTTCAGGCACAGTAAATGGAATTTTAACTTGATGTTATAATCCCATAAAACTGAATTTCAATGTGTCAGTCATCCATGCCGAGTTAAACATGAAGAAGAATAAACAATACTTCCCATCTCCTATTCAGTTTGCTGCTATTTGGTGCTATTCCTGCAATCTGCAGTGAGCACTCCTAATGCTTATGGTTAGACAACCCGAGCCGCAGGAAATGGTCCCTCAGAGTCTGTAAGTCTACGAATTTATTATATCATGCAGAGGATGGTTTCAACATCACAACTGAACCAGCATCTTTTTTATCCGGAAATAACCATGTGAGGTTTTATGCTCATTCCCCACATCAGCGGGAACCATGGGTATGTAACCCAGGCAGGGACTATGAAACCTGGAAGCGGGAATCTTGCTGAATTTTGCAAGACCCGTCTATTGAGGCTAAATGGAGGAAGACATAAAGAACATTCCTCCCTTGTGTAGCGAGAATGCACCCTTCGCCACTAATATGCCTTGTATTTTTTGCAACTGTTGATTGAGCCTGGATGCAAGCATCTCAATCGTTAGTGTTCCATCAATCCACAATGTTATTAAATGCTTTGTGATCACACATTCATTCTGAGTTGTCATTGATTTTGCATGATAATACACCAGTGCTAAATGTGGTTAGTTAAAACTATCACCGGATACTTTGATTTGATTTTACCTTTGTGATTAACATATACCACCACCAAAGTGTATCACCTTGGACTTGTGAATTCAGGTTATGCATATCCACACACCCTTTAATGCACAGAATGCACCTGGTGTCCATTGGCAGTTGATACCATAACTGAACACTTGATAACTCATGCTAATCCCATCTGCCTCCGTAACTAGAGATGGTATTAGTAGATTTCCCATCTTTGGGCAATAGCGTCAGTTTGGAAATGACTGAAGATTTACAGTGAGAGGTTTTTAGTGGAGCAATGCTGAATACTGTTCGTCCATCATTGTAACTTTGTTAGTTTCAGCTGAGAATAGTAGAGGTCTAATCTTTTGTCTCAGAGCTGATCCCAGACAAATAAATGGTTTGATTGTATCTCAATAATCAATAGTTTCAGTTGGTATCAACTTAATTTGAATTTAACTGGACGGGTGAGAACCTCAATTTCTCAAATACAGCTATGTGGCTGATAAGGCTAATTTAGTAAAATACAGTATGTTCAATATCATCCAGATTGGCCATGCCACTTATTTGTTAGCTCTGTGCAGTCAAAGCACTGATTGTAGTGATTTGGTAATAATCTGGAAACTGAAGTTAGCCCATTTTGCAACGCTATTGAGTGTATCATTGCCTCATCCAGTTAAATTTGAAATATCTTCTGTGAAAGGTTTTGGATAGTTATATGGATGGGAAAGGAATGGAGGGTTATGGTCTGAGCGCAGGTATATGGGACTAGGGGAGATTATGTGTTCGGCACGGACTAGAAGGGTCGAGATGGCCTGTTTCCGTGCTGTAATTGTTATATTATATGGTTATAAAGGAAATTATCACATGGAAGTTATTCAGAAATGTCTATACTGCACATGCGGGTTGAGGCTGTTGACATTGATCAGTCCACATCCCATATTGTGAGCCTGCCTTGAAACGCAAACTCCACCATACCTGTTGTGCAGTATAAACTAATCTTATGTTATCCCAAACCAGTGTAAATATTCAAACCAGTTTAAGTATTACCAACTTGTATCCGTAACGGGAGACGTCATCGATGTGGCTCCATACCTTTATCCGAATGGGAGGACTTATGCAACCTGACCCAGGAGCTGCCTCAACCATGTGTGCATGATTTTGCACTTCTGCTCCTGAGAGGTAGAGGAGCTTGAGTTGACATCACGGGGTTGACGCATCTTCCAGGAAGGCCGTTCTGGGCTATGGCCTAAAAAAGACCTTTGTTCTGGTTGTACGGCCTTCAAGCTTTCACCAGTTTCAGTGCATCGTGGTTTGCTGGTGGGTGCGTAGTGGTGCTGCCGCCAGAGATGTGAGGTCTTGTGTGATGATGTGGCCATCTTGAGCCCAATGGCCCTCGACGAGCTCCTGCTGCTGGTTTTGTTGTTCCTGCACCCCCTGCACACTTGTGGTATCTTGAGCCAAAAAACCCTGTCTTCAGAGTCAGCCCAGAAGTGACTCCTAATGCTCCCCTCTGTCACACTGGAGCATCTGCTCCGTCAACCGCTCCATGCGGGATATGCGATCACAGTGCTCCCGCCTGCAGTGAGTCTTCACAGCCCGACTTGTCCTGGTCGTCAGTCTGAGGTGTCGATTCCAACTGTGCAGGTGCCAGGTCGGAGACTGATGATCGATTAGCGGTCCAGGTGTAGCCAACCGCTGCTGACTCCTCCGCAGTCAGTCTCCATTTGGACTTAGTCCATGGTTCCTTTCCTGTAAAACATCCTCACAGAAATAGAACTAAACAACCTGAGAGTAAAGAATTTTCCTGCAGGTCCCGTTTTAAACCTTCTGCTGTGGGGGCAACGCTCCACCGCCCTTCTAGCTTGTTTTCGAGGTCATTGTATGCAGCCGGGTTTCCCTAGTAGTCGGGCCTTCTATTGATAAAAAGTCAATAATGCCACTTTTGATGAAATGCAGTGAGCAAACGCGATAATTCCCGATATTTTCTATCTTTAAATCTCCACGACAAATGTCCGCTAGCACTTCCGCTGTTTTGACACCTTCAGCTCCCACTTGAATTTACCTTAGTTTCTATCTTTTTTTTGGACTGTAAATTTAGGTAGCTGTTCCTCACGGTCACCCCGACTGGTACAGTTAATTGCAGCTCAAAAACGGGCCGTTTTCGATGTTTTTAACGGGTGTGAAAGTGCGTGTTTTCCCATTCACTAAAATGTACCGGAAGTGATGCGTGTACCCCAGTTAAAATTTTCGGTCACGTGGGTGCGGATCTACGCTCCAGTGACCTTTAGTGAAATTCCCTTGACTGGGTCCTCCGGACTTTAACAGGACCTCTAAGTAGAGGTTCCTGTAGGAAGATAAACCATGAAAAAGTTTAAAAAACTTACCTTCAGGTCAGACTGTTGGCAGGAGAATCACGTTCAGCCTGCCAGTCGTACCCAATGCGTTAGACGATATGACACGCATGCGTCCTGGCAGGTTCTTCACGTAGTCACACACATGACTCCGAAGTAAAATTTAAAATTTATTAGCAATTCCTGTGTCACCAAAAACAGATAATATCAGAGTGTGAATTAGAACTTTTGTGGAGTGAACTGTTCTGAAAATCTATCCACTCAAGCTGTCATGCGGTATATATGTGCTTCCCCTGATCAAATGCAAGAGGTTAAGTCAGCCACTCTTCCTCCTATTCTGCTTACGGCAGGGTCTACTCTGCAACTCCTTGGTCGACCCCCTCACTCCCTCACAGCACCTCACACAAACAAGGTGATTTCCACTCATATTAACTCTTTCTTTCACCCCCAAAACCAATTTAACGCCCCCCAGTCTTCCACATTGAATGGGGAGGCAATGATCTACATCTCCAATTCCACTTAAGTAGCTAAAAACCCAATGTTATGAAAGTTATCAGGTAGCCTACACCCCCAACCTCTTCTCCCACGCGCACTCACCTGTCCACCTATGTTTCTACTCTGTTCACCATTCCTACCTCTATCTCTATCTGTTTACATTTTCTATTTGTATCAGTATATTACCCCCAACGCTTCTGAAAATGCAAATACACTGCAACCACGGCTTCTTCCACATTTCCCATGTGTTTATTTCTTTAAAATAAGTCTCCTAATAATAGATGATGGAATTGCTCAACATTCTCCAGAACTAAACCTACACATCTTTATTTACAGCATCAACACCAACAACAACTTCAACCTCAACAGGTACCAAGTTAGCAATGAAAATTAATACAATTTACATGAACTTCACAAGTCGCTGCATGTTTCAATCCCCAAATAATCCACTCGTATGAGCAAGAACACTTACGGACATGAGTCGATTGGTTAATTCAGTTTATTAATTTAATTTATTATTGTCATGTGTACCAAAGTACAATGAAAAGCTTTATGTTGCAAGCTATCCAGTCAGCGAAAAGACTATACATGATTACAATCAAGCTGTCCAGAGTGTACGGATTTTGGATAATGGGTATAACATTTAGTGCAAGATAAATTCCAATAAACTGTGATTAAAGATAGTTCTAAGGTCCAATGATGTAAATGAATGGTCAAGACTGCTTTCTAGCCGTCCCAGAAACTGTCCCTGAATATGGAAATATCATTTTCAAACTTCTGTACCTCTTGACTGATGGGAGAGGGACCAGAGTGAGACAGGTCCTTGATTTTGCTGGTGGCCTTGCCGAAGCAGTGTGAAGGATAAATGGAGACAATGGGAGGGAGGTTGGTTTGTGTGATGTTCACAGTTATTTCCACAATTCTCTGCAATTAATTGCGGTTTTGGATGGAACTGTTCGCAAACCATGCTGTGAGGCATCCCGATAAAATGCTTTCCAAGGCGCATATGTAATGGTTGGTGAGGATTGTTTGTGACATTCCAAACTTTCTCAGCCTTCTAAGGAAGTACTGGCGTTGGTGTGCATTCTTGGCCATTGCTTCGATGTAGCTGGTCCAGGACAAATTGCTAGTGATATTTCTTCCTAAAACCATGAAGCTTTCAATCATCTCTACTTCGGCGCTATCAATGTGTAGCTTCGTTTCCTGAAGTCGATCACAATCTCCGAGCCAGCGGCGAGGACAATACTAATAATCATAAAACCTACTCCAGCAATTATTTAATGTTTTTAGACAGTCAAACTGACATCAAACTACCCATTGAAATGTAGACCAGATGGATGATAATTTAATTCCGGATCCTCTTGACATGATATATCTCATCAAAGCACAATTTCATGAAAAACAGGGTGACTATTTAATATTTGACATTAATAGCACAAGAACCCAGTGGGTTCATTGAATTCTGTCCTCCTGTTCACTTCAGTAACATAAAATCAACCGCATATTCTAGATCAATCCCCGTCCCACCATCTTCATCTGCTTCATTCTGTTATTCATGTTGCTGTTTAAAGCTTTTTCTATTTTTATTTTTTATTTTTTTATTTATTTATTAGAAGTAGACATATTATAAAATGTAGTTACATATTATAGTAAAAAAACTTTTCATATACATCAGTCATACATTATTAAAATTTTCCATTATCAATTACTTCTGCTTCTAGTGTTTTTATTTTTTATAGAAAGAGGGAAAAAGAGAGGGTAGAAAGTTACAAATAAAAAAGAAAGCAAAAAAAAATACAACAGAAAAACAAGGGAGGTGGAATGGGTTACATGTAATACATCAATGGAGATAGGTTCGTAGGTTATAAAGTATAGCTTTTCATCTATTCCTGAGTTCAAGTTTCAGCTGGTTATTATACTGTAGTTGAGGAAATTTATTTGGTTTGTTGTGAGTGTTAAGCTTTGTTCTGATATTCCAAGTATTATTAATTTTGTGTCTGGGTCCAGTTTTGTATTAATAACTTCTGTAGTTATTTCAAAAATATCAGTCCAGAAATGTTTAAGTTAGCTGTTTAAAGCTTTTAAATATACTTTTTGTTCTCATCACGCAGTGAGACACAATTTTCTAATTTTCCACACTTACAATTTTTTTCAACCATCCTCCCCCCTCTCGCCCACCCTCAGTATTTCTTCCAATTGTGTGGTCCCACCTGCTGTAAAGTGTAATGTGGGACCACCTTTCTTCCTATAAAGAATGCAAATACAACACTTCAACAGCAATGGGAGAGCATTAAAATCAGGGAATGTGTGAAATGTAGATCCTTCAGGGCATAACAACTGTTTTACTCCACTCTCTAATGGCAGATTAGTTTCAAAATTACATCTTAAACTCTTTCCTCTCCAAAGTCAACAACATTGTCATCGACCACATGTTTGGACATCAGCAGTTGAGATTGATGACTGGCCAAATAGTTGTTTGATTTGTATGTAATGAGATTTATTCTACAATCCTTGCACTCATATCTTCAATTGTATCCCTTCCAGAGTCAACAACATCAACCACATCAACCACAGCAACCACAGGTATGACCATAACCCCATCTCTTCAATACTGTTCCCATTTTCCCAGGGGGAACGTAAGTAAGTAAGTAAGTTAGTTTATTGGCCAAGTATTCACATACAAGGAATTTGCCTTGGTGCTCCGCACACAAGTAACAACATGACATACAGTGACAGTTACGAATGACTCAGGAAACACTAAACATTAATAATAATAAAATATTTATGATAAAACACCATTGATCAAGCATGTGAACCAACAAAATGCAGATCAAAGGGAGGCTACAGATTTTGGCTGTTGAGTAGAGCAACTACTCGTGGATAAAAACTGTTTTTATGTCTGGCTGTGGCAGCTTTCACAGTCCGGAGTCGCCTTCCAGAGGGAAGTGATTCAAAGAGTTTGTGGCCAGGGTGAGAGAGGTCAGAGATGAGCTTGCCAGCTCGCTTCCTGGCCCTTGCAGTGTACAGTTTATCAATGAATGGAAGATTGCAGCCAATAACCTTCTCTGCTGATTGAACGATTCGCTGCAGCCTCCAGGTGTCGTGCAAACCAGACCATGACAGAGAAGGTGAGAACAGACTCTACGATGGCCGTGTAGAATTGGACCATCATTACCTGTGGCAGATTGTGCTTCCTCAGCTGCCGTAGGAAGTACATCCTCTGTTGTGCTTTTTTGACTGTGGAGTCAATGGTAACCCCCCACTTAAGGTCCTTGGAGATGATGGTTCCCAGGAACTTAAAATACTCCACAGATGTAACTGTGGTGTTGTTGATCGTGAGTGGGGTGAGGGGAGGGGGAGCTTTCCTAAAGTATACAATCAATTCCACTGTCTTAAGAACATTGAGCTCCAGGTTGTTGCGACGGCACCAGGACGCTAGCTGTAAACCTTCCTTTCTGTAGGCAGATTCCTCCACATCCTGGATCAGTCCAATCAGGGTTGTGTCATCCGCAAACTTGAAAAGCTTGACAGAGGTGTCTGTGGAGGTGCCGTCGTTGGTGTAGAGAGAGTAGAGGAGAGGAGAGAGCGTTTGTGGGTCCGAGATGTGCTTTCCCAGCCTCACATGCTGCTTCCTGTCTGTCAGGAAGCTTTTGATCCAGCGACAGAGGGGTTCAGGCTCAGTCAACTCAGAAAGTTTGGAGTGTAGTAGCTCTGGCACAATGGCGTTGAATGCAGATGTAAAATCAACAAACAGGATCCTCGCAAACTCCTGGAGATTTCCGGCTCTTTTGGCCTCTGAAAAGCCTCTCCACCTCCTCTATTTTTAGTGTTGATATTGGATAAGTGATGTTCTGCCGCACAGACGGTGTGGGTGATTGGGTGTGAAGTGGTGATTGGAGGGGGGTGGGTATAGAAGGGCCCAGTCTTTGCAGACTGAGGTCAGGCTGTGAGTGGATGTGAAGTGTTGGTTGGGGTGAGAAATGGTCCAGTCTTTTCATACTGGAGTCTTGCCTTAAGTAGGTGTGAAGTGGTGAATGGGAAGGACAGGGTGCAGGGTCCATTCTTGTAGACTGGGGTCTGGCTGTGTTGGTTGGGGAGGGGGAGAGGGGGTACCAGGGTTATGTTTCTGATTATCAAACCTGCAGTAAAACTCATTCAGTTCGTTGGTCAGCTGACGATTGTCCAAAGAGCAGGGGGCTTTCCTCTTGTAGCTGGTGATTTCTTGCAAACCCATCCAGACTGAAGAAGAGTCACTAGCTGAGAACTTGCTCCTCAATTCTCAGAGTACCTTTCCTTGGCAGCTCTGATTCCTCTTCTCAGCTTGTACTCGGCCTGCCTGTAGAGGTCTGCATCCCTGCTCATGAAGGCCTCCCCTTTAGACCGTCGGAGCAATCTGAGATCTGCAGTGAACCAGGGCTTGTTGTTGTTGAACCATGTCCGGGTCGTAGTTGGAATGCAACTGTTGAAAGGTTGTTCTTTATCCAAGATGCACCCAATAAAACAATGTCGATTTCATACAATGGTTAGAGAGAGTCCTGAATCCCGATCTGGAATATTCTGTGTAATTTTGCCTCCTGCTCAGGAACAGATTTGATTTTACAGAGTGAAGTGAAGACTGCTACCGAAGACTGCTACCGATTTTACAGAGTGAAGTGAAGACTGCTACCTGAACGGGGGTGAACAGAATGAGGAGAAATTCAGAAGGCTAGATGTTCCTTTAAAGTTTATAGAATGAGAATTGACCTCATTGAATCACATTAAAATCTTTGAGGGCAGGACAGGCTAGATTTGTGGAGATAAATTGCACTCAGAATGAGAGGTAGGTCCAAGATGAGAATGATAAGAAATGTTCAGTCTGTGGGTATTAATTTAAAATTGTGATCTATAAATGTCCACATGTTATTGGATTCTCCTGATGTAGGTTAATTACATGAAAAATGTTGTTTACATACAGGATCTTGAAGAGCAACTCTTAATTCTTACTTTCATGGATGAAGTATATTATTTCCGGTGACCACACATTAGGACCATTTCCCCAGACATCCACATATTCTGCCCAACCAAAATGAATAGAGTGTCCTCACTGTAAAACCAGCATTATCCTACCTTTGTCATTGCATCATCCTTATTGTCAATTCCTGTGTCACCTAAAACAGATAATATCAGAGTGTGAATTACAACTTTTGTGGAGTGAAATGGTCTGAAATTCTATCCACTCAAGCTGTCATGCGGTATATATGAGTGCATCCCCTGACCAACTGCAAGCAGTCAATTCAGCCACTCTTCCTCCTATTCTGCTTACGGCCGGGTCTACTCTGCAACTCCTTGGTCGGCCACTTCACTCGCACACATCACCTCACACAAACAAGGTGATTTCCACTCATATTAACTCTTCCTTTCACTCCCAAAACCAATTAAATGGCCCCCAGTCTTCCCCATTGCTATGGGGAGGCAATGATCTACATCTCCAATTCCACTTAAGTAGCTAAAAACCCAATGTTATTAACGTTATCAGGTAGCCTACCCCCCCCCAATCTCTTCTCCTACGCGCACTCACCTGTCCACCTTTGTTTCTACTCTGTTCACCATTCCTACCTCTATCTCTATCTGTTTACATTTTCTATTTGTATCAGTATATTACGCTTCTGAAAATGCAAATACATTGCAACCACGGCTTCTTCCACATTTTTCCGATGGACCTGAGGAAAGGGGTAGTTACTTGCTGAATTATTGTGATGACATTTTACGCTCCACACTGACATGGTCAATTTTCTCATTTCTAGAATCGACAACAACTCCGACTTCAACAACAGGTACGGTATCAACTGGGCCACAGCAGGTTGTTATCATTCATGTACACGGACCAACAGACTGATCTTCTACAAAGCCACTGCAACGCTTGTTTTAATACCTCCATTATAGTCTGAGCTTCCAACTGCTCCTTTAAGCTCCCAATCTGCCCATATCAAGAATGGTGTTGAATGGTGTTGAATCTCTGATTGTTACCTTTCCTATGTGTTTATTTAACTTTAAAATATGTCTCCTAGAAATAGATGATGGAATTGCTCAGCATTCTCCAGAACTAAACCTACACATCTTTATTTACAGCATCAACACCAACAACAACTTCAACCTCAACAGGTACCAAGTTAGCAATGAAAATTAATACAATTTACATGAACTTCACAAGTCGCAGCATATTTAAATCCCCATATAACCCACTCGTATGAACAAGAACACTTACGGACATGAGTCGATGGTTTAATTTAGTTTATTAATTTAATTTATTATTGTCATGTGTAGCAGGGTACAATGAAAAGCAATCCAGTCAGCGAAAAGACTATACATGATTACAATCAAGCTGTCCAGTGTGTACAGATGTTGGATGAAGGGTATAACATTTAGTGCAAGATAAATTCCAACAAAGTATGATTTTACTTCGGAGTCACATGAGTGACTACGTGAAGAACCCGCTTCCAACGCATGCGTGCCATATCGCTACACGCATTGCACGAGTCAACAGAAGGGTGGAGGACGTCCCCCAGTAACGGGAGAAGGAAAAAAGGACCAGCAAAAGGCAGGTAAGGACTCTGCATTTTTATTCACAGCAAAATGGACAGAGTAAAAAGGAAGCGGTCTGCTAAAAAGCTGCCCGAGAAACGCGTTGTAAACGTGGATGAACGGCAGAGACAGCAGCCGTCGGCTCTAGATGCCTCGGTAGAGGAATCAGCTGTGCCAGAAATCATTCTGGCACCGACGAAACTTACTTCCCGGCCGGGAGGCAAAGTTCAAACGAAAACGCACCATCTAGCAGAGCCCGACTTGGAGCAGCAGCGGGCGACCAGCCCGTATCAATATCAGACCAGGGCTGAACGGGTGCGGGAGACGGAACAAACCCGCTATGAGTGGCTGCCTATGGAGCAGCCAGGAGAAACAGCTGACCGGGAACAGACGTGGACCGACAGTCAGGACCGGTGTGGCCAGCGGCGGGATGAGGAAAGCCCGCAAACCAGCACCCGTGAGTACCGGGGACGGGAACAGCGGGGATACAGAGAAGAGCAGCACACTGCTGAAAGGCTGCAGGAATGGGAGCAGCCAAAAATAGCAAGTGCAGCTCAACGTAGAGACCGTCTAAAGGAGCTGCTGGAGGAGCTCCTTCACAGTGGCAGTCCCATGAATGTGGAGACTAGCCACAGTGGGCAGGCAAGCCCCATATGGGTACCCCGTGAGGGACCCCCTGAAATCTCGACCTCTTCGGAGGAGAGTGGGCAGGACCCTGATGGGCCAGACCCCTGATCACACAGCTTCCCATGATCCTGAATCTGCAGAAAAACATACACTGCTGGACATGGTGGCTGATTACTTCAAACCAAGTCAAACAGGGGCAGACTTGGATTCCAGGATGGCAGCCAGTATTAATTACATGTCTGGCCATCAACTCCAACAACAAATATTCACAGAGACACTGGCCAGACATCTGCCACCTGGTAACTGTGATGCATTACAAATCCCCAGTGTCAACCAATGCATTTGGAAGCATATGGGGAGGGACATCAGGAACCATGATCTCAAAATCCAGAAAGCCTTAAAGGGGCTTACGGCAGGGATCACAGCTTACATCCGCACCCTGGACAAAACAGAGCAAACTAAAGGCCACCAAGACGCACTAGCCCTGTTCTGTAATGTACAATATGAGCTGAATAGCATGCGGAGGGCTGCTATTCAGCCAGCACTGGATCCTAAATATGCAACAATTTGCAAACAAAGAGCCGTTAAAACCCCAACCCTTTTGTTTGGGGAAGCCAAGACACTGGGGCTCATCAAAACCAGCGCAAAGGCTTATTTTGGATCACGGTACCAGCCACATGGAAGACCGAAAAGTGTGGCTTATATCAGTGGCAGTGCCAGAACCCAATATAACCCGCAGCAGCCTTCTTTTAGGGTATGGCCAGGGACGGCCACCCTGGAAGATGCGGAAGCCTCAACCTCCAGTACAACCACGAACACGAATAAAAACAAAACCCCCTTTTTTCAAAAAACAAAGAAAATAATACAACCACCAGTAACCATGGAGGTAGGTGGGTGTGGTTCTTTTGTAAAAAAGGGACCCACGACGGTGGGAGGGAGGTTGCAATACTACAGTGACGAATGGTGTAAAATCACTACAGACTCGTATGTTCTAAGCAGTATTCAGGGTTATCTGATAGAATTTACTCATCCCAATAACCCCCCAGTACAACATACACCAGAAAGGCATTTCGTCCTTACAAAAACCGAACAATCTAAAGCCCACATGGAGCTACAACAATTGTATACAAAAGGTGTGATTGAGCATACTACTCATGAACAATTAAAATTTGTATCAAACATATTTATTAAAAATAAAAAAGATGGGGGTTGCAGGATTATCATTGACCTTTCAACCCTAAACACATTCGTTCAATATGTTCATTTTAAGATGGATACCTTTATCACTGCTAAAGAATTAGTATCAGCTGGTTTCTATATGGCAAGCATTGACTTAAAAGATGCATACTATACAGTACCCATCAGAGGGGAACACAGACGGTAGTTAAGTGTAAATTGATACCAGAAACTAATATGGATTATCTAGGATTCACCATTAACACGGTCAATATGTTAGTAACTTTACCAATAGATAAAGCCGCAGCCCTACAGGAGGATTGCAGCGAGCTTCTTAACACCAACAGACCCTCCATTAGACGGGTAGGCCGGATAATTGGGAAGATTGTGGCTACATTCCCGGCCACACATTTTGGGCCATTACATTATCAAAATTTGCAAAGAGCAAAAATTAGAGCACTCAAATTTAACAAAGGTAATTTTGATAGACCTATGGAGTTGCCTACCGAAGCTATAATTGAACTACAGTGGTGGTTCAAAGGTTCAAAGGTTCAAAGGTTGATTTATTGTCACATACACCTAAATGTAGTGAAATTCCTTTTGCTAATGCAGCACATAAAAAAGAATACAAACATAACAATAATAAATAGCTTTAACATAAAAACATCCCCCCACAATGGTTCCCATTATGGGGGAAGGCACAAAGTCCAGTCCCATCCCCAATGTCCACCCATAGTCGGGCCTATTGAGGCCTCCACAGTTGCCTCTACGGAGGCCCGATGTTCCAGGCCGTCCTCGCCGGGTGATGATGTTCCGGCGTTGGGAGAATCCTCTCAGCGGCCTGGGAACCCTGGAACGGCCGCCTCCCTACTCGAGACCGTGGCTTCCGGAGCCGACAAGGCCGCGCCGAATGGAGCTCAACTGGCGATCTCGTCGCGAGATCCCAGGCTCCCGATGTAAAGTTCAGCGCCGCCGCCCGCAGCTCCGCGATGTTTTTAACGCCGGTCCCAGCTCACCGGAGTTCCAGCGCGGCGACCCAGGCAAGGCACCGCCCGCCCCGCAATGGCGCTCCAGCGCTGCACCGCCGTCCTCAGACCCGCAACTCCGCCGCCGCCGATACCGGTGCCGCCGCCGATGCCGATGCCGGTGCCGCCGATGCCGAGGCTCCGGGCGGTCCCCTCGCTTCTCGGACCCGCAGCTCCGCAGCCGCCGCCGCCGATGCTGAGGCTCCAGGCGGTCCCCTCAGGAAATGCCGCTCCAGGCCCGCTGGTAGGCCGCGAGGACGGGTCGAAAGTGCAGCCCGGAGAAAAGCTGCATCTCCGACCAGGTAGGGACCCTGAAAATTAGGTTCCCCCTTCCCCCCCCCCCCCCCCTCCCCACACATAAAAAAGCTAGAACTCCTTAAAAAACACAACACTAAACTAACTAAAAATAAGAAAAAAGAAATGAAAAACAGACAGCTGCAGGCTAGGCAGCCATACCCCCTACAGGTCGGCGCCAAATATAGCATTAGGTATTGCTCCAACCCCATCATTATTGACAACTCGTCTATGGTATTACAAAATGGTGTATCCAAAGAAACATTTGGATATCGGCAACATACCTACCAGGTAAGCTAAATTCAGTGGCAGACACCAGGTCACGCAAATTTAATTAAAACACGGAATGGATGTTAAATAAAAATGTATTTGCTGAAATTACAGCAAAATATGGTAGACCAGATATTTATATTTTTGCGTCCAGGTTGAATCACCAATTACCAAGGTATGTGTCCTGGGAACCAGACCCTGGGGCAGAAGCTACAGATGCTTTCTCACTGCATTGGGGGAAATGGCGTTTTTTATGCGTTTCCCCCATTCTGCCTCATCAATCGGGTACAAAGGAAAATTCAACAATATTCGGCATCTGGGATTCTCATAGTACCCGATTGGCCTACTCAACCGTGGTATTCGGTCATACAGGGGATGGTGTTAGAACCATGTTCCATTATTGGACATAGCCCGAATTTATTAATTCATCCAGTAACTGGGGGGGGGGGGGCAGTCACCCATGCCATAAGACTATGGATTTGTTGATTTGTAGAGTCTGAAAGACCCACTACACGGCATGGGGCTGTCAGACAGGACGATGAATCTCATCACATCCGCACAAAGACTGTCAACACGGAAGCAGTACCTCGGACACATCAAGAAATGGGGCATATACTGCTTTGACAACAACCTCGACCAAAGGGCCAAGAACATTCCGGCCGTATTGGAATTCTTAACAAACCTCCATTATGATAAACGATTGGGCTACAGTGCCATCAATAGTGCCAGAAGTGCACTCTCCAATTACCTATCACAAGGAACGGAGCGGCACACGGTGGGAACGCACCCCCTGGTAACAAAACTTATGAGGGGCATATTCAATGCAAATCCCCCTAAAACCAGGTACTCCAAAATCTGGGATGTGGGTGTCGTTTTGAACATGCTGAGGAGTTGGTCGCCCATAACAGCATTATCACTGCAGAAACTGACCATGAAGATGGTTATGCTCATGGCGTTAGTTACTGCACAACGAGTCCAGTCATTAAGCAAACTGAGCCTGGACTCCTTGATCATCTCACCAGAGAAACTGGTGTTTGTCATACATGAGTTAATAAAACAAACAGACCAGGTTCATCGGGTCAAGTGATTGAATTTATGGCATATCCATATGACGAACGTCTGTGTATAGCAAGACATATCCAATTATACATGGAATATACTAAGAGCATTCGAGGTCAGGAAATGGCTTTGTTAATTTCTTACAATAAACCGCACAAAAGAGTCACGACCCAAACGATCTCAAGGTGGCTCAAATATGTCCTAAAGATTGCAGGAATAGACACTAATGGTTTTAAATCTCAGTCCACCAGGGCTGCAGCAACATCCGCAGCAAAAATTCTGGAGGTACCCACGGACCAAATCCTCAGAATAGCAGGATGGTCATCCGAAAGGACTTTCCAAAGTTTAAAATAAACCAGTTTTGGAGCCATCATCATTTTCGGAAAGCATTTTACGTTCAATATTATAATTTGCCCGAAGGGTTACAGGGCTATGATTTCAATTAATAAATTTATTTTCTCGTTATATCACACAAGTCTTTGTATAAGTGTGTCTAAAATTGCTAATGATACTCTCTCCCAATACCCAAGGCAGCTGTGAAGCATGGACTCGTTCCACGGCATGAGGTCACAGAGCTTTGAAAGCTTCACGTGGTCACTCACGTGACTCCGAAGTAAAATAGTAAGATTAAACGAGAACTTACCAGTTTGAAGTTTGATCTGTATTTTATGAGGAGGAACGTTGAGGGAATACGTGCCCTCCGCTCCCACCCTCCTATGATCATATCAAAACTGGTATCTCTTTGATAATCTTACTATGTTAGGTCATTATAGTTTCTGTGACCTCACACCGCTGCTTTGAAGAATGACACGCATGCGTTGGAAGCGGGTTCTTCACGTATTCCCTCAACGTTCCTCCTCATAAAATACAGATCAAACTTCAAACTGGTAAGTTCTCGTTTAATCTTACTATTAAATATAGTCCTAAGGTCTCCAATGATGTAAATGAAAGGTCAAGACTGCTTTCTAGCAGTGTCCCAGAAACTCCCTGATTCCAGACATATCATTTTCAAACTTCTGTACCCCTTGACTGATGGGAGAGAGACCAGGGTGAGACAGATCCTTGATTTTGCTGGTGGCCTTGCCGAAGCAGTGTGAAGGGTAAATGGAGACAATGGAAGGGAGGTTGGTTTGTGTGATGGTCACTGTTATTTCCACAATTCTCTGCAATTTCTTGCGGTTTTGGATGGAACTGTTCACAAACCATGCTGTGAGGGATTCCAATAATATGCTTTCCAAGGCGCATACGTAATGGTTGGTGAGGATTGTCCATGACATTCCAAACTTCCTAAGCCTTCTAAGCAAGTAGTGGCATTGGTGTGCATTCTTGGCCATTGCTTCGATGTGGCTGGTCCAGGACAAATTGCGAGTGATATTTCTTCCTAAGACCATGAAGCTTTCAATCATCTCTACTTTGGCGCTATCAATTTGTGTGCACTGCTTCGTTTCCTGAAGTCGATCACAATCTCCGAACCAGCGGCGAGGACAATACTATAATCATAAATCCTACTCCAGCAATTATGTAATGATTTTCGACAGTCAAACTGACATTACCCATTGAAATGTAGACCAGCTGGATGATAATTTAAATCCGGATCCTCTTGACATGAGATATCTCATCAAAACACAATTTCATGATTTAAGCTTTGGGGATTTCTCGAGAAAAGCAAGGTGACTATTTAATATTTGTCAAGAACTCAGTGGGTTCATTGAATTCTGTCGTACTGTTCACTTCAGGATGACACTTGTCATATGGACTATAAATGTCCACATGACAACCTACGAGAACCGAAGTCAATCTAAGTCACCGGTTGACGTAGGTTGATGTACGTTGACATAGGAAGTCGCCAATGGAATTCATCAAAGTCAGCACCCGGCGACAACCAACGTCACCTAGCGACAACCAACGTCATCATGGCGACAACCTATGACAGCACATACGACAGGAGAAGACAAGCTACGTCAAGCTCACTGTCGACGAAAATTTTGAACATTTCAAAATCTAGCAGCGACCAGTAAAACTATATGACTCTTTTGGCAACTTGAGGAGACTACTCACGACTATACAGGCGTCACCCCGCGACCATGTGAAAACAGCCTAGTCGTCTGCAGTCGCCGAAAAAAATCGCCTAAGTGGGAGAGGGGCTTCACTCCTTGGTCTGCTCCCTCACATCACCTCACACAAACAAGATGATTTCCACTCATATTAACTTTTCACTCCCAAAAACAATTTAACAGCCCACAGTCTTCCCCATTGCTATGGGGAGGCAATGATCTACATCTCCAATTCCATTTAGGTAGCTAAAAACCCAATGTTATGAACATTACATTCAGGTAGCCTACACCCCCAACCTGTTCTCCCACGCTCACTCACCTGTCCACCTATATTTCTACTCTGTTCAACTTTCCTACGTCTAACTCTATCTGTTTACATTTTCTATTTGTATCAGTATATTACCCCCAACGCTTCTGAAAATGCAAATACACTGCAACCACGGCTTCTTCCACATCTTCCCGATGGACCGGAAGGGAAGTGAAGCACAAATTCCCTTTTATTGAGCAATGTTCATTCAGCTCAGTCCTATTATTTTATTGACGGGATATGGATTATGTGTAGGCAGATAAGAGGCATTGTGTTCGACACAGATATTGTGGGCCAAAGGCTCTGCATCTTTCCTGTATTGTGTGGTAAGGAACTGCAAATGCTGGTTTAAACTGAATAGACACAAATGCTGGAGTAACACAACAGGGCCGACAGCATCTCTGGAGAGAAGGAATGTGACATTTCAGGTTGAGACCTTTCTTCAGACTGAGTCAGTGGAGAGGGAGATAAAGAGATAAGGAAGTGCAAGGTGTGTAAAATGGAATCACTGAGGCAGGGCTGTCTTAACAGCATTATAGGCCCCCGGGAAAAGCAGTGCACTGGGGCCCCTACTCTTCCAGTTTCTTTATGCCGAACCAAATATGTGGTCATGCACTTGCGATGTTCTCCGTTTTTATGTTCTACAATAACATTCAACATTACATAGATTAGCAGGGGCCCCTATGCTCGTGGGGTCCCGAGCAACTGTCCAGCTTGCCCATGCGTTAAGAGGCCCCTGCACTACGGGGGGAGCAGCGAGAGGATGTTGTAGAATTCCCGTCAGAGAACCCCGCGGATACTGGCGTCCAGACCTTTCTGCGAGGATTTGAAGCATTACCTGATATCCGCCTTTTGACATATTGTCTTCAATACTTATTTTCTCCTTTCCCCATCATTTATCCTCTGCCCAATCATTATCTCATTCTTAAATACATTTAATTGGTGGGTTTAGAGATTGTGGATCATTAGTTGTGATCTTTCAAGAATCTCTAGAGTCAAGGGTGGATCCAGACGATTAGAAAATTGCAAATATTACTCCGCTGATCAAGAAGGGAATGAAGCAGGAGTGGAAATTATCATGTGCAAAATACTCGAAAACCTCAACCTTAATAATGGCCTCTAAAATATATTACAAACCAGCTCAAACTTCTTATAGAAACTTCCATTCTTTTCTCTGGAGCGCTAGAGACTAAAGAGATAAAGTGTATAACATTCTGAACGGCATACATAGGGAAGAATCTTAGCCTGGGATGTAAATGTCACAAACCAGAGGGCTTAGCGTACTGAACAGAGGGGCAAAATTTAAAGGAAATGGCACAGTGGCACAACAGTAGGGTTGCTGCCTTACTGCGCCAAAGACCTGGGTTCTATCCTGACTACGGGTGCTGCATTTGTGGAGTTTGCATGTTTTCTGTGACTATGTGGCTATTTTCCGGATGCTCTGATTTCGTCCAACATTCCAAAGATATGTAGGTTAATTGGATACTGTAAATTGCCCCTAGTGTGTAGGATGTAAAAGTGGGATAACATAGAACTAGTGCGCGGTGATCAATGGTCGGTGTGGACAGAGGGTTCACATGAAGCATCTTCTGCCACTGGCCTTGGTGACTGACATTACAATGCCTTCAGGAGCTGTGGGAACCCAAGAAAACACATCGATGTTCACCCTTCTGAAGCGAACGTAGAATGTATTGAACTCAAGCAGGCCTCGATCTTGCTTGATCTGTCACATGGTTTTGCTTGTACGATGTGAGGCCATGCAAGCACTGCCTCCACTGCTGAATATCTATCGCATCTTCCAGTTTAGAACGAAAGTGCCTCTTTGCAAAACATCCTTCCTCTGAATTGATGAAGGGTGGGAATTAAATTTATTACAATTCTTCAATCATGCAATTTTTTCAATTTAACTCACATCAACGTTGCAGAATTAACTTATGCAGCAGTTACAAATACACCATCTGAGTTCAACCTCCTGTATTCACTGATCAGTCGAATGAAGCAACTGAAATATGTTGAGGAGATAGTGTTACACTATAAATAATATCATCAAGGGAAGACCATATCATTCGACATCCTGTGCGCCTTTCTACTACAAAGCCAAAAGTTGTGCCCATCACACTGGCATCCTCATTAAAACTATTGTTGGGTATGATGAACCCAGTTCCAGCAGCCTCCAACTTCGGCATTTCCGCACAGTTAGAAATCCAGATTTAACTCGTTTATCCTCCAACTTCTAATTATTTATATTACAGGCAAAATTACAAATGGATACTCATGGACACGACCATCATCAACAACAGGTAATGTGGTCATTGTTATAATGTCATTCCCATTCAGATTAATAAGGTCCTGAATGGATACAGAACTAGTGGGTGGGAATGATCATTGAATGGGTGATCAGGGAGTGATCATAACTTGCGACAATCTCCTCAACCTCACATTAACACCATCCCTCATTCTGGCAACTAACAGGGGAGTAGAGCAGTCGAGTCAACCATCTTGACTTCCCTACTTCTCTTCCCCACTTCAATCTCACCCCCTATAAACCCATAGCCCTCCACTTGCAGACCAACAATCCCAACATTATTATTAAACTCACCGACAAGGGAGGTGCCGTTGCAGTCTGGCAGGCTGACCACTACCGTGCTGAGGCCAAGGGCCAGCTCTCGGACACCTCCTCATACCTACCCCTTGAGCATGATCCCACAGACCAGCAGCAGGCCAGAATCACCCAGACTGTTTCTAATCTCATCATCTCTGACGATCTATCTTCCACAGCCTCCAACTTTATCGTTCCTCAGCCTCGCACTGCCCACTTCAATGTCTTCCTCAAAATCCACATACAGTCTGCCAGACTCATTCTAAATTTGTAACATTCTAAATGTCTTATTATTCTTAGGATTCAAATAACCCATATGTTGGACGGGGGTTCCCCTTCACTGTTATCCAGAGCATTCTCCATAGATAGATAGAGAGAGAGAGAGAGAGAGAGAGAGAGAGAGAGAGAGAGAGAGAGAGAGAGAGAGAGAGGGAGAGAAAAAGAAAAAGCAGATTTCTCAATTCTTAAATAAAAACACCGTCACAAATGTCTCAACCAGGCAGACTCATTAATTGAGACCCCAGTTTCTCAACTTGGCAGACTTCTTAACCCTTTAAAAAAAAAAAACTGCCGCATATTTCTCAACCCGACAACTCCTTGGATGTCTCAACAAGCCAGGCGCACACCTCGTCCCCTGTATCTCAACCCGACAAACCACGGGTGTCTCAACAAGGCCGACGAGCCCTCGGTAGAGAGAGAGAGAAAGAGAAAACAAAGAGATAGACAGAAAGAGAGAGAGAGAGAGAGAGAGAGAGAGAGAGAGAGAAAGAGAGAGAGAAAGAGAAAGAGAGAGAAAGAGAGAGTGAAAGAGAGAATGAGAGAAAGAGGGAAAGAAAAAGAGTGGGAGAAAAAGAGAGAGAAAAAGAGAGAGAAACTTCTCAATCCTTCTTAAAAATATACACAACCCCTTCTTAAAAATACATACACAATACCTTCTGAAAATATACATACACAAAGCCCAATTGGTCTTACCTTTGTCTGTTTCTAAGAACCTCGGCAGGGAACCTAGTCAACATAGAAACATAGAAAATAGGTGCAGGAGTAGGCCATTTGCCTTCACTAAGGAAGACATAAATAATCTGCCGGAAATAGCAGGGGACCGCGGGTCAAAGGAGTTGGAGGAATTGAGTGAAATCCAGGTTAGCCGGGAAGTGATGAGATAGGCTGCATCCCAGAGTACTTAAGGAAGTAGCTCCAGAAATAGTGGATGCATTAGTAATAATCTTTCAAAACTCTTTAGATTCTGGAGTAGTTCCTGAGGATTGGCGGGTAGCAAACGTAACCCCACTTTTTAAGAAGGGAGGGAGAGAGAAAACGGGGAATTACAGACCAGTTAGTCTAACATCGGTAGTGGGGAAACTGCTAGAGTCAGTTATTAAAGATGGGATAGCAGCACATTTGGAAAGTGGTGAAATCATTGGACAAAGTCAGCATGGATTTACAAAAGGTAAATCATGTCTGACGAATCTTATAGAATTTTTCGAGGATGTAACTAGTAGCGTGGATAGGGGAGAACCAGTGGATGTGGTGTATCTGGACTTCCAGAAGGCTTTCGACAAGGTCCCACATAAGGGATTAGTTTACAAACTTAAAGCACACGGCATTGGGGGTTCAGTATTGATGTGGATAGAGAACTGGCTGGCAAACAGGAAGCAAAGAGTAGGAGTAAACGGGTCCTTTTCACAATGGCAGGCAGTGACTAGTGGGGTACCGCAAGGCTCAGTGCTGGGACCCCAGCTATTTACAATATATATTAATGATCTGGATGAGGGAATTGAAGGCAATATCTCTAAGTTTGCGGATGACACTAAGCTGGGGGGCAGTGTTAGCTGTGAGGAGGATGCTAGGAGACTGCAAGGTGACTTGGATAGGCTGGGTGAGTGGGCAAATGTTTGGCAGATGCAGTATAATGTGGATAAATGTGAGGTTATCCATTTTGGTGGCAAAAACAGGAAAGCAGACTATTATCTAAATGGTGGCCGACTAGGAAAAGGGGAGATGCAGCGAGACCTGGGTGTCATGGTACACCAGTCATTGAAAGTGGGCATGCAGGTGCAGCAGGCAGTGAAGAAAGCGAATGGTATGTTAGCTTTCATAGCAAAAGGATTTGAGTATAGGAGCAGGGAGGTTTTACTGCAGTTGTACAGGGTCTTGGTGAGACCACACCTGGAGTATTGCGTACAGTTTTGGTCTCCAAATCTGAGGAAGGACATTATTGCCATAGAGGGAGTGCAGAGAAGGTTCACCAGACTGATTCCTGGGATGTCAGGACTGTCTTATGAAGAAAGACTGGATAGACTTGGTTTATACTCTCTAGAATTTAGGAGATTGAGAGGGGATCTTATAGAAACTTACAAAATTCTTAAGGGGTTGGACAGGCTAGATGCAGGAAGATTGCTCCCGATGTTGGGGAAGTCCAGGACAAGGGGTCACAGCTTAAGGATAAGGGGGAAATCCTTTAAAACCGAGATGAGAAGCACTTTTTTCACACAGAGAGTGGTGAATCTCTGGAACTCCCTGCCACAGAGGGTAGTCGAGGCCAGTTCATTGGCTATATTTAAGAGGGAGTTAGACGTGGCCCTTGTGGCTAAGGGGATCAGAGGGTATGGAGAGAAGGCAGGTACGGGATACTGAGTTGGATGATCAGCCATGATCATATTGAATGGCGGTGCAGGCTCGAAGGGCCGAATGGCCTACTCCTGCACCTAATTTCTATGTTTCTATGTTTCTATTCGGCCCTTCGAGCCTGCACCGCCATTCAATATGATCATGGCTGATCATCCAACTCAGTATCCTGTACCTGCCTTCTCTCCATGCCCCCTAATCCCTTTAGCCACAAGGGCCACATCTAACTACCTCTTAAATATAGCCAATGAACTGGCCTCAACTACCTTCTGTGGCAGAGAAGGCAACGTCTGATGAAGGATCACAGATGTTCCCGGGATTTCTAGGGGAGTCCGTCTTACAAGGGGGCTGATAGAGCTCAGTTGTCTCCCTTCAAATCCCGGCAACCTTTTGGACAGTCAGCTGTTGATGGGGTCCCAGCGAGGTCTGCCAAAAAACACAGCCAATGTAAAAGTTACTTTTATAACAATCAAACAGTTTCGCTTCTTAATAAACAGACAACTCAAAATACGTTTGGTAGAGCAGTTCAAGACTTTACTTATTATCGGCCAATGGAAGTGGCAGGGAGAACCCCAGTCAAGTGAGCAATACAGATACTTCACTGTCCTCATTCCACTTCTCTGAACAACAGAATTACATCGTATTATATAGTGTTTTTTTGTCACCTTAGCACATTCCACAAACATTAGTCATGGTCAGAGGTGCAGAGCATAAAGGTTACTACAGGATGCGTCACATCAAAGGCATCTTGTCATATGGTACAAGGACTTTACATATCAAAGGCATTGGACATTTGGTACAAAATATCTTACATATTAAAGGCATCGGCCCTTTGTCAATACCCCTTAATGAGATCAATCTGGCTTCCCTTCTCGTCACTTGCACACCTCAAAGACATCGGACATTTGGTGCAAGGTATTTTACATATTAAAGGCGTCGGCCATTTGTCAATACCCCTTAGTGAGATCAATCTGGCTTCCTCTCTCGTCAAATGGTAGATAAATGTTATAGTCATTCATTATCTCAATACACAGCAACCTGAGGCAAGCCTAGACCTGCCTTTCTGTATTAATCAACTGGAGAAAAGCCTGATTTGAGACTAAATATAAGCTGTAAGCTGGCCCAGGAACCAATTTAATATTTTCTTATATTTTTCACATAATTCAGCCTTATCAGAGGAGACATTCATGAAACTTGTGCTTGTTATCTCGCTTATGTTATTGGAATGGATCATCACAGTCTGTTAGCTTTATTAATGTACTGAAAGCAAAGCTTAGTGCATTTCGCTGGCCTTGCAATTTAATAGAAGAAGATTAAAATTTATCTTAATTTCATCAGAATCCATTTTGTATTTTTAAATCATTATTAACTTCCACACAACTACCTCCTCTAGTGGCTCATTCCATATATCCACCACCCTCTGTGTGAAAAGGTTGCCTCTCAAATTTCTATTAAATTGTTTCTCTCTCACCTTAATCCAATATTTACATAATCTATTTGTATCAGTATATTACCCCAACGCTTCTGAAAATACGAATACTGATTGTTTAAATCAGTATTGTGAATAGACACAAAATGCTGGAGTAAATCAGCGGGACAGACAGCATCTCTGGATAGAAGGAATGTGACATTTCAGTTCGATACCTTTCTTCAGTCTGAGTCAGGGCAGAGGGAGATAGAGATAAGGAAGTGTAAGGTGTGAAAATGTGATCAAAGAATCACAGAGGAAAGCAGCGAGAGAGGATGTTGCAATGCTCCCGCAGATGGTCGAGTCCAGCCCTTTCTGCAAGGATTTTAAGCATTACCTGAGCTCTGCCTTTTGACATTGTCTTCAATGCTTATTTTCTCTTTTCCCCATTCTTTATCCTCTGTCTAATCATTAACTCATTCTTAAATTCATTTAATTGGTGGTTTTAGAGATTGTGGATCATTAGTTGTGATTTTTCAAGAATCACTAGAGTCAGGGGTGGTTCAAGACAATTTGAAAATCGCAAATATTACTCCGCTGTTCAATAAGGGAAGGAAGCAGGAGTGGAAACTATAGGCAAGTTAGTCTGACTTTAATAGCTTGTAAGATTTTAGAGTTAATTACATAGGATGAGGTTTCTGACCACTTAAAAGCACATGATAAAATAGGCCATAGTCAGAATAGTTTTGTGAAAGGGAGATCTTGCCTGACAAACCCATTGGAATTCATTGAGGAAGTAAATAGCAGGATAGACAAAGGAGAGTCAGTGGATGTGGTTTACCTGGATTTTCAGGCAGCCTTTGATGGTGTGGCACACGTGAGGCTGCTGAAGAAGATGAGAGCCCATGGTATCAGAGGGATGATAGTAACATGGATAGTAGGTTTGCTGGATGGTAGAAAGCAGAGTAGCAATAAAGGGAGCTTTTTCTTGTTGACTACCAGGGACTAGTGTTCCTCAGAGGTCGGTGCTTGGGCCGCTATCAAAGCCATAAATTCCATCATCCAAATAATTAATATGTAACGTGAAGCGTAGCGGTCCCAACACCAACCCCTGCTGAACACCACTAGTCACCAGCAGCCAACCAGAAAAAGCACCCTTTATTCCTACTGTTTGCCTTCTGTCATTTGGCCAACCTTCTATCCATGCTAGCTTCTTCCCTCTAATTGTTTAGCAGCCTCTTGTCGCTGGTCGGTGCGGTCTCAATGCTGCTACATACAATACACAGTGCCACCGACAGGATTCATGTTCTGCTGACTGGCAATCTAGTTTCCAGAAATACTGCTTTGATCTCAGTGAATGAAACACTGGAAACCACCTATAAACACTGAGAAGCCGTACGAGAGGCATCACAGCCCTGCCAAGACATCAGGCTGGCTGAAAATTGTAGTCCTTAAACTTCTTTCTACTGGCTTCACAATTGAGATTTCCTGTTGGAAGATCTCCATATCCTACATATACATGAATTCCTCTCTTTTCAGCAACATTCACCCATCAAATTCATGAATTTACGAGGGTGACTTCAAATGTAAGCAGGTGCACGAGTAACATTTCTTGAAAATAATGAAAGGCTTTGCAGAAAATTATCAGTGGTTTGCTAATTGTGTCCAAATCTTCCTATCATTTTCACATATATTCATGTTCATCTCAAATTTAAGTACGTGAGGAAAGACGTACAGGTCTGGTGATCTGAAGAAAGGGGTAGTTACTTGCTGAATTATTGTGATGACATTTTACACTCCACACTGATATGGTCAATTTTTTCATTTCCAGCATCGGCAACAACTCCGACTTCAACAACAGGTACGGTATAAACTGGGCCACAGCAGGTTGTTATCATTCATGTACACGGACCAAAAGACTGATCTTATACAAAGCCACTGCAACGCTTGTTTTCAGACTTCCATTCCAGCCTGAGCTTCCAACTTCTCCTTTAAGCTCCCAATCTGCCCATACCAAGAGCAGCATTAAATGGTGTTGAATCTCTGTTCGTCACCTTTCCCATGTGTTTATTTAACTTTAAAATAAGTCTCCTAATAATAGATGATGGAATTGCTCAGCATTCTCCAGAACTAAACCTACAAATCTTTATTTACAGCATCAACACCAACAACAACTTCAACCTCAACAGGTACCAAGTTTGCAATGAAAACTAATACAATTTGCATGAACTTCACAAGTCGCTGCATATTTCAATCCCCAAATAACCCACTCGTATGAGCAAGAACACATACGGACATGAATCGATTGTTTAATTTAGTTTATTAATTTAATTTATTATTGTCATGTGTACCAAGGTACAATGAAAAGCTTTTTGTTGCAAGTTATCCAGTCAGCGACAAGACTATGCATGATTACAATCAAGCTGTCCAGAGGGTACAGATGTTGGATAAAGGGTTTACCATTTAGTGCAAGATAAATTCCAACAATGTGTGATTATAGATAGTTCTAAGGTCTCCAATGATGTCGATAGAAGGTCAAGACTACTCTCTGGCGGTGTCCTTGAAACTGTTCCTGATACTAGACATATCACTTTCAAACTTCTGTACCTCTTGACCGATGGGAGAGAGACCAGGGTGAGACAGGTCCTTGATTTTGCTGGTGGCCTTGCGGAGGCAGTGTGAAATGTAAATGGAGTCAATTGTTTGTGTGATGGTCACAGTTATTTCCACATTTCTGTGCAATTTCTTACGGTTTTGGATGGAACTGTTCGCAAACCGTGCTGTGAGGGATCCCGATAAAATGCTTTCATAAAATCTACACCACCAATTATTTAATGTTTTTAGACAGTCAAACTGACATTACCCATTGAAATGTAGGCCGGCTAGGTGGCAATTTTCATTCTGGATCCTCTTGACATGATATACCTCATCAAGCACAATTTCATGATTTGGAGATTTCTCATGAAAAGCAGGGTGACTATTTAATATTTGACATTAACAGCACAAAAACCCAGTGGGTTCATTGAATTCTGCCCTCCTGTTCACTTTAGTAACATAAAATCAAGCCTGTATTCTGAGATCAATTCTCGTCCCACCATCTTCATCAGCTTAATTTAGTTATTCATGTTGCTATTTAAAGCTTTTAAAAGATACTTTTTGTTCTCATCACGCAGTGAGAAACAATTCTCTAATCTTCCACACTTACTATTTTTTCAACCAACCTCCCCCATCTCATCCACCCTCAGTTTTCCTTCCAATTGTGTGGTCCCACCTGCTGTAAAGCGAAATCTAGGACAATTTTTTCCCTCACTAAAGAATGGGAATACAACACTTCAACAACAATGGGAGAGCATTAAAATCAGGGAATGTATGAAATGTAGATCCTTCAGGGCATAACAACTGCTTCACTCCAATCTCTAATGGCAGATTAGTTTCAAAATTACATCTTAAACTGTTTCCTCTCCAGAGTCAACAACATTGTCATTGACCACATGTATGGACATCAGCAGTTGAGATGGTTGACTGGACAAATAGTTGTTTGGATTTATATGTAATGAGATTTATTCTACAATCTTTGCACTCATATCTTCAATTGTATCCCTTCCAGAGTCAACAACATCAACCACATCAACCACAGGTATGACCATAACCCCATCTCTTCAACACTATTCCCATTATCACAGGGGGAAAGGTAGTTCTTTGTCCAAGATGCACCCAATAAAACAATGTTGATTTCATATAATGGTTAGAGAGTGTCCTGAATCCTGATCTGGAATATTCTGAGTAATTTTGCCTCTTGCTCAGGAACAGATCTGATTTTACAGAGTGAAGTGAAGTTTGACCAGGCTGCCACCTGAACTGGGGTGAACAGAATGAGGAGAAATTCAGTAGGCTAGATTTTCTTTTAATGTTTATAGAATGAGAGTTGACCTCATTGAATCACATTAAAATCTTCGAGGGCAGGACAGGCTAGATTTGTGTAGATTAATTGCCATCGGCTTCAGACACTCAGAATGAGAGGTAGGTCCAAGATGAGAATGATAAGAAATGTTCAGTCTGTGGGTATTAATTTAAAATTGTGATCTATAAATGTCCACATGTTATTGGATTCTCCTGATGTAGGTAAATTACATGAAAAATGGTGTTTACGTACAGGATCTTGTAGAGCAACTCTTAATTCTTCTCTTACTTTCATGCATGAAGTATATTATTTACGGTGACCACACAGTAGGACCATTTCCCCAGCCATCCACATAATCTGCCCAACCAAAATGAATAGACTGTAAAACCAGCATTCTCCTCCCTTTGTCATTGTATCAACTTTATTGCCAATTCCTGTGTCACCTAAAACAGATAATATCAGAGTGTGAATTACAACTTTTGTGGAGTGAAATGGTCTGAAAATCTATCCACTCAAGCTGTCATGCAGTATATATGAATGCTTCGCCTGACCAACTGCAAGCAGTCAAGTCAGTCACTCTTCCTCCTATTCTGCTTACGGCAGGGTTAATTCTGTAACTCCTTGGTCGCCCCCTCACTCCATCACATCACCTCACACGAACAAGGTGATTTCCACTCACATTAACTCTTCCTTTCACTCCCAAAACCAATTTATCTGTTTACTCCCAAAACTCTATCTGTTTGCATGTTCTATTTGTATCAGGATATTACCCCCAACACTTCTGAAAATGCAAATACACTGCAACCACGGCTTCTTCCACATCTTCCCAATGGACGGGAAGGGAAGTCAAGCACAAATTCCCTTTTATAGACCAATGTTCATTTAACTCAGTCCTATTATTTTATCGATGGGATATGGATTATGTGTAGGCAGATAAGGGTTGGCATCGTGTTCAACACAGATATTCTGGGTCAAAGGCCCTGTATCTTTCCTGTAATGTGTGGGAAGGTAATGCAAATGCTTGTTTAAACTGAATAGACACAACATTCTGGAGTAACTCAACGGGGCAGACAGCATCTCTGTATAGAAGGAATGTGACATTTCAGGTCGAGACCTTTCTTCAGACTGAGTCAGGGGAGAGGGAGATACAGAGATAAGGAAGCATAAGGTGTAGAAACATAGAAACATAGAAAATAGGTGCAGGAGTAGGCCATTCCGCCCTTCGAGCCTGAACCGCCATTCAATATGATCATGGCTGATCATCCAACTCAGTATCCCATCCCTGCCTTCTCTCCATATCCCCTGATCCCTTTAGCCACAATGGCCACATCTAACTCCCTCTTAAATATAGCCAATGAACTGGCCTCAACTACCTTCTGAGGCAGAGAATTCCACAGATTCACCACTCTCTGTATAAAAAATGATTTTCTCATCTAGGTTCTAAAAGACTTCCCTCTTATCCTTAAACTGTGACCCCTAGTTCTGGACTTCCCCAACATCGGGAATAATCTACCTGCATCTAGCCTGTCCAACCCCTTAAGAATTTTGTAAGTTTCTTTCAGATCCCCTCTCAATCTTCTAAATTCTAGCGTGTACAAGCCGAGTCTATCCAGTCTTTCTTCATATGAAATACCTGCCATCCCAGGAATCAGTCTGGTGAACCTTCCCTGTACTCCCTCTATGGCAATAATGTCTTTCCTCAGATTAGGAGACCAAAACTGTACGCAATACTCCAGGTGTGGTCTCACCAAAACCCTGTACAACTGCAGTAGAACCTCCCTGCTCTTATACTCAAATCCTTTTGCTATGAATGCTAACATACCATTTGCTTTCTTCACTGCCTGCTGCACCTGCATGCCTACTTTCAATGACTGGTGTACCATGACACCCAGGTCTCGTTGCATCTCCCCTTTTCCTAATCGGCCACCATTCAGCTAATAGTCTACTTTCCTGTTTTTGCCACCAAAGTGGATAACCTCACATTTATCCACATTATACTGCATCTGCCATGCATTTGCCCACTCACCCAACCTATCCAAGTCACCTTGCAGCCTCCTAGCATCCTCCTCACAGCTAACACTGCCCCCCAGCTTCGTGTCATCCGCAAACTTGGAGATGTTGCATTCAATTCCCTCATCCAGATCATTAATATATATTGTAAATAGCTGGGGTCCCAGCACTGAGCCGTGAGGTACCTCACTAGTCACTGCCTGCCATTGTGAAAATGACCCGTTTACTCCTACTCTTTGCTTCCTGTATGCCAGCCAGTTCTCTATCCACATCAATACTGAACCCCCAATACCGTGTGCTTTAAGTTTGCATACTAATCTCTTATGTGGGACCTTGTCGAAAGCCTTCTGAAAGTCCAGATATAACACATCCACTGGTTCTCCCTTATCCACTCTAATAGTTACACCCTCGAAAACTTCTGTAAGATTCGTCAGACATGATTTACCTTTCATAAATCCATGCTGACTTTGTCCAATGAATTCACCACTTTCCAAATGTGCTGCTATCCCATCTTTAATAACTGATTCCTGAATTTTCCCCACCACCGATGTTAGACTACCTGGTCTGTAATTCCTCGTTTTCTCTCTCCCTCCCTTTTTAAAAAGTGGGGTTACATTAGCTACCCTCCAGTCCTCAGGAACTACTCCAGAATCTAAAGAGGTTTGAAAAATTATCACTAATGCATCCACTATTTTGACTGTGTTAACGAGATCAAAGAATCACAGAGGGGGAGCAGCGAGAGAGGACGTTACAGAACTCCCGCAGATGCTAGAGTCCGGCCCTTTATGCAAGGTTTTTAAGCATTACCTGATCTCCGCCTTTTGACTTTATGTCTTCAATACTTATTTTCTCCTGTCCCCATCCTTTATCCTCTGTCTGATCATTATCTCATTCTTAAATTAATTTAATTGAAGGTTTTAGAGATTGTGTATCATTGGTTGTGATCTTTCAAGAATCGATAGTCAGGGGTGGTTCCAGATAATTGGAAAATCGCAAATATTACTCTGCTGTTCAAGAGGGGAAGGAAGCAGGAGTAGAAACTATAGGCTGGTTAGTCTGACTTTAATGGTTTGTAAGATTTTAGAGTCCAATATAAAGGATGAGGTTTCTGACCACTTAGAAGCACATGATAAAATAGGCCATAGTTTTGTGAAAGGGAGATCTAGCCTGACGAACCCATTAGAATTCTTTGATGAAGTAAATAGCAGGATTGACAAAGGAGAGTCAGTGGATGTGGTTTACCTGGATTTTCAGGCAGCCTTTGAGAGTGTGGCACACGTGAGGCTGCTGAAGAAGATGAGAGCCCATGGTATCAGAGGGAAGATAGTAACATGGATAGCAGGTTTGCTAGATGGCAGAAAGCAGAGTGGCAATAAAGGGGGCTTTTTCTAGTTGCCTGCATTATGCAAACAAGTATGTTTGCTCGCATTTAAAGATTGAGCTCAACATCACCTTCAATTCGTTCCTTGAAGCTTATTAAAAAGACAGGTCTTACACTCAGATATGTGATACACAAGTCATCCACCATGGCCTCTCCTTTAAGGCAGCAGCACAATGGATCATGGGAAATGTGGACTAAATCGGATATCTTTGATGCAAAGGCAGACATCAAAGATGACATTCCCATAGTCAGCATAGCCTTTGGCCAACTGAGGATGGGGGTGTTTGAAGATCAAGATCTCAAACCTGGCACAAGGTTCATGGTTCATCAGGCTGCAGTGATAATTTTGCTGACGTTTGCTTCTGACACTTGAATGCACATCATTCAAGGCAATTGGAAGATACCTCCTATGCTTTCTCAGCAAATTCCCTCAAATCCACCAGCAGGATGTGAAGCAATATTAGCTTCACATCCCATATTGACACACAGCATTGAGGCCACAGATATCTACAGTCAGCCTCATGCGTCAGGCCACATCCATAGCAAGCCTGATAGCAGACTTCTTAAACAGGCACTCTGTTCCATCTCTGGATAAAATACTACGTAACATGCGAGAAGCTGCAAGAATGTTCGCAAAACCTCCTTGAAAAGTTGCATCACCCCAGGGAAACCCAGGCCTTTGCACACTAAAAAAAAAGGGCATTCAGTAAGCCACTGATATTATTGTATCCTTGCATAGGGAGCATCAAAAAAGCTCCTTTTACATTACAGAAGGATTGTTGAACCTCAAACTATTCTCCAGCCAGTTCCTCCAGCGACATCTATTGTCGAGTTTGTGAACCCATATTGAACAGAACATAGCAAAAAGAACATGCTGTAGCAAAAGGTAAAAGCAGGTTTTTCCTGGGCCACACAGGCCTGCTCTGCCATTCACTGACTTCATTGCTGATCTACTCTTTATACATATCATCCTCTGCTCGATCTGAGCTGTCAATCTCTGTATTGAATATACCGAGAGATTCCAACTCCACAACTTTCTAGGATAGAGAATTACAAAGATGCACATTCATCTTGGAGAAGAAATTACTCCTCGTCTCCAACCCATGAGAACATCAGACCATCAACCAGCAGAAGTCAGCACCCAGCCCTTCGAGTTTGCTCTGCCAGTCATTTATCAAGCTCACAGCTGATACATTAACCTTTTCATCCCAGGAATCTAGATGGGAGAATAGCTCTGCACTGCATTCAATGTAAACATATCTTTCCTTAAATACTGGGACCAAAGCTGTACACAGTACTGCACATGGAGTTCACCAGCAACCACAACCTTCCACCACACCATCTCCCTTGTATACGTTTCAATAATGGTCCATATTTTCTGAGTCTTATTGGTTACTTAACAGACTTTTTCCTTCCTTCACTAACACCTTTCACTGTACTATTTTAGAGTCTCACACTGTTTTATAGTTACAAATTCATTAAACCAATCTATATCCCACTGCAGGCTCTTTTTGTCTCCTCATAACTTCCAAACCCTTCAATCTGTTGATCAGCAACGTGTCAGCTGCAACACACTTGATTCCTTCCCCTGGAAGTTATATCTATATAACTAAAAGTCTCATCTTGACCACTGCCTGTCTGCGCTGTATATTGATTTTAGAAAAAACGCTACCCTATATCATTATGATGTTTGGCATTCCAGTGCATTCCAGTTACTCCAGTATCTATTAGGTAAGTTAAAGTTGCCCACTACAACAGTGCTGCTGACTGGCTTTCCAGAATTTCCCAAAGTGCTGTTTTTATTTCAGTGAATGAAACATTAGAAACCACCTGTAAGCATTCAGAAGCTGTACGAAGGGCATCACAACCCGGCCAAGACATCAGGCTGTCTGAAAATTGGAGCCCTTAAACCTCTTTGTAGAGGCCTCACAATTGGGGTTTCCCTTTGGAAGCTGAGGCATATCCTGCATATGCATGAATTCCTTGCCTTTCAGCAACAATCACCCATCAAATTCAGGACCGTGCATGAAACTAAAATTCAGCACTTTCTTGCAAAAGTAAGTGAAATATTATGAAGCATTCACAGTTCTAGGTTTCGAGACTGTCAATGGTTATGTTATCATTTACAAGGATTACTTTCAATGTAAGCAGGAGGACAAGGAATATTTCCTGAATACAATAAAAGACATTGCAGAAAATTATCAATGGTCTGCTGATACCTGTTTGTGCACAAATCTTCATAGATATTTTCATAGATTTCATCTCAAACTTAAATATGTAGACACAGTGGTGCAGATGGTGGGGAAGCAGTGGGAACGTGATCTTGGGAAAAGAGAGGCAGATTCAACAATTTTCTCTTGATATCATTGTAGCATTTTGTTTTGGTGTTGGAGATTAAATGGAGGACCTAAACTATGCAATGCAATGCTAATGAGGAGAGACATGCAGGTCTGGTGATCCGAGGGTAGGTGTGATCACTTGCTGAAATATTGTGATTACATTTTACACTCCACCCTGACATGGTCAATTGTCTCATTTCCAGCATCGACAATGACTCCGACTTCAACAGCAGGTATGGTATCTGCTGGGCCACAGCAGGTTGTTATTATTCATGTACATGGACCAAACAGACTGATCTTCTACAAAGGCACTACAACACTTGTTTTTCAACCTCCATTCCAGTCTGATCTTCCATGTTCCTTTCGGGCTCCCAATCTGCCCATATCAAGTGCAGCATTGAATGGCATTGAATCTCTTTTTGTTACCTTTCCCATTTGTTACCTATTTAACTTCAAAATAAGTCTCCTAGTGATAGATGGCGAAATCGAAACTAAAATCAAGCCCATATTCTCAGATCAATTCCTGATCGACCATCTTCTATTGCTATTGTTATTTCAAGCTGCCTCGCACAAACCTTTGGAAAAAGTACTCATTGTTGTCCAAATACAAGAAATAATAGGAATCCATTTGGATTTTGTTTGACGCCTTTCAACTGCAAAGGGTGTGCAGTCAGAAACATGTGAATTGATCATGGGGAAAAAGGACATTGCAGACCAATTGAATAACTACATAGGTTCCGTCTTCACTAAGGAAGACATAAATAATCTGCCGGAAATAGCAGGGGACCGCGGGTCAAATGAGTTGGAGGAGCTGAGTGAAATCCAGGTTAGCCGGGAAGTGGTGTTAGGTAAATTGAATGGATTAAAGGCCGATAAATCCTCAGGGTGGGATAGGCTGCATCCCAGAGTACTTAAGGAAGTAGCCCCAGAAATAGTGGATGCATTAGTGATAATTTTTCAAAACTCTTTAGATTCTGGAGGGTAGCTAATGTAACCTCACTTTTTAAAAAGGGGGGGAGAGAGAAAACGGGGAATTACAGACTAGTTAGTCTAACATCGGTAGTGGGGAAATTGCTAGAGTCAGTTATTAAAGATGGGATAGCAGCATATTTGGAAAGTGGTGAAATCATTGGACAAAGTCAGCATGGATTTACGAAAGGTAAATCATGTCTGACGAATCTTATAGAATTTTTTGAGGATGTAACTAGTAGAGTGGATAAGGGAGAACCAGTGGATGTGTTATATCTGGACTTTCAGAAAGCTTTCGACAAGGTCCCACATAAGAGATTAGAATACAACCTTAAAGCACATGTTATTGGGGGTTCAGTATTGATGTGGATAGAGAACTGGCTAGCAAACAGGAAGCAAAGAGTAGGAGTAAACGGGTCCTTTTCAGAATGGCAGTCAGTCACTAGTGGGTACCACAAGGCTCAGTGCTGGGACCCCAACTATTTACAATATGTATTACTGATTTGGACGAGGGAATTGAATGCAACATCTCCAAGTTTGCAGATGACACGAAGCTGGGGGGATGTGTTAGCTGTGAGGAGGATGCTAGGAGGTTGCAAGGTGGCTTGGATCGGCTGGGTGAGTGGGCAAATGCATGGCAGATGCAGTATAATGTGGATAAATGTGAGGTTATCCACTTTGTTGGCAAAAACAGGAAAGTAGACTATTATCTAAATGGTGGCCGATTAGGAAAATGGGAGATGCAACGAGACCTGGGTGTCATGGTACACCAGTCATTGAAAGTAGGCATGCAGGTGCAGCAGGCAGTGAAGAAAGTGAATGGTATGTTGGCATTCATAGCAAAAGGATTTGAGTATAGGAGCAGGAAGGTTCTACTGCAGTTGTACAGGGTATTGGTGAGACCACACAAGGAGTATTGTGTACATTTTTGTTCTCCAAATCTGAGGAAAGACATTCTTGCCATAGAGAAGGTTCACCAGACTGATTCCTGGGATGTCAGGACTTTCATATGAAGAAAGACTGGATAAACTCGGCTTGTACTCGCTAGAATTTAGAAGATTGAGGGGGGATCTTATAGAAACTTACAAAATTCTTAAGTGGTTGGACAGGTTAGATGCAGGAAGATTGTTCCCGATGTTGGGGAAGTCCAGGACAAGGGGTCACAGTTTAAGGATAAAGGGGAAATCCTTTAGGACCGAGATGAGAAAAACATTTTTCACACAGAGAGTGGTGAATCTCTGGAACTCTCTGCCACAGAAGGTAGTTGAGGCCAGTTCATTGGCTATATTTAAGAGGGAGTTAGATGTGGCCCTTGTGGCTAAAGGGATCAGGAGGTATGGAGAGAAGGCAGATCAGCCATGATCATATTGAATGGCGGTGCAGGCTCGAAGGGCCGAATGACCTACTCCTGCACCTAGTTTCTATGTTTCTATGAATCAGGGGGAAATATAACTCTTTGAATCTACATTCACGTATAGATGTAATGTGTGAAAATTAGATCCTTCAGGACATAATAACTGCTATCCTACATTCTCTATTGACATTTTGGTTTCAAAATTATGTCTTGAACGGTTTCCTCTTTGATTGCAATGTAATCAGATTTATTCTATAAGCCCTGCACTCACATCTTCATTTGTATCCCTTCCAGAGTCAACAACATCATCATCAACTACAGGTATGATCATAGCCCCATCTCCTCAACACTCTGCTCACATTATCCCAGGAACATCAATCTTAAATTATTGCTGCTGATTTTGAATTATTCACAACCCAATTCAATTGTATCTTCAACAGCAGCATGTGCAGCAACTATTGCGTTACAGTTAATCTTATAACTTGCTTCTTCCTTTCTCTGATCTGGCTCCACTGGTAAGGCCAGCATTTGATGCCCGTCCATCTCTGCTCAAGAAACAATAGACAATAGACAATATGTGCAGGAGTAGGCCATTTGGCACTTAAACTGTGACCCCTGGTTCTGGACTCCCTGAACCTCGGGAACATGTTTCCTGCCTCTAGCATGTCCAAACCCTTAACAATCTTATATGTTTCAATAAGATACCATCTCATCCTTCTAAACTCCAGAGTGTACAAGCCCAGCTGTTCATTTCTCTCAGCATATGCCAGTCCTCCCATCCCGGGAATTAACCTTGTAAACCTATGCTGAACTCACTCAATAGCAAGAATGTCCTTCCTCAAATTAGGGGACCAAAACTGCACACAATACTCCAGGTGTGGTCACACTAGAGCCATGTACAACTGCAGAAGGGCCTCTTTGCTCCTATACTCTACTCCTCTTGTTATAAGGGCCAAAGAAATTTGCTTTCTTCACTGCCTGCTGTAACTGCATGATTACTTTCATAGACTGATGAACAAGGACCCCCAGATCCTGTTGTACTTGCCCTTTTCCCAACTTGACGCCATTTAGATAGTAATCTGCCTTCCTGTTTTTTATACCATAGTGGATAACCTCACATTTAACCACATTGAACTTTATCTTCCATGCATATGCCCACTCCCCCAACCTGTCCAAGTCACCCTGCATTCTCATAGCATCCTCCTCACAGTTCACACTGCCACCCAGCTTTGTGTCATCTGCAAATTTGCTAAAGTTACTTTGAATCCCTTCATCCAAATCATTGATGTATAATGTAAATAGCTGCGGTCCCAGCACCGAGCCTTGCGGTACCCCACTAGTCACTGAAAGGTACCCGTTAATCCCTACTCTTTGTTTCCTGTCTGCCAACCAATTTTCTATCCATGTCAGCACTCTACACCCAATACCATGTGCCCTAATTTTTCCCACTAATCTCCTATGTGGGACCTTATCAAATGCTTTCTGAAACTCCAGGTACACTACATCCACTGGCTCTCCCTCCCTTGTCCATTTTCCTAGTTACATCTTGAACAAATTCCAGAAGATTAGTCAAGCATGATTTCCCCTTCGTAAATCCATGCTGACTCAGACCGATCCTGTTACTGCTATCCAAATGTGCCGCTATTTCATCTTTTATAATTGACTCCCACCACAGATGTCAGTCCTATAATTCCCTGTTTTCTCTCTCCCACCTCTCTTTAAAAAGTGGGATAACATTAGCTACCCTCCTGAATCTATAGAACATTGGAAAATTATCATCAATGCATCCACGATTTCTAGAGCCACTTTAGTACCCTGGGATGCAGACTATCAGGCCCTGGGGATTTATCAGCCTTCAGTCCCATCTCGCTACCCAACACCATTTCCTGCCTAATGTTGATTTCCTTCAGTTCCTCTGTCACCCCAGATCCTCTGGCCATTACTATATCAGGAAGATTGTTTGTGTCCTCCTTAGTGAAGACGGATCCAAAGTACGTGTTCAACTCATCTGCCATTTCCTTGTTCCCCATAATAAATTCACCTGTGAAACGATGACAGGGATCTGTCTTGTGATATCCCAATTTAATAGATTCGGTTCAGAAGTCTCAAGACAGCTCCACGGGGCCTCTGTGAGGTAATTTGCAATTTGCAATAGCAATAGCATTTGCAATAGCAAAATCATATTACCAAGTCTGCAAACCCATGGTTCAGTCTCACACTGAAGATAGACACAGAGTGTTGGAATAACTCAGCGAGACAGGCAGCGTCTCTGGAGAGAAGAGATGAGTGATGTTTCGGGTCGAGACCCTTCTTCTGACCAAAAACAACACCCAATCCTTCTCTCCAGGCATGCTGCCTGTCCCGCAGAGTTACTCCAGCACTTTGTGTCTATCTTTGGTTTAAACCTGTATCTGCAGTTCCTTCCTACATGTTATTGTACTCGCGCTATTGGGGACTGTGTTTGGATCACCAGCAAATGCAGCTGACAAGAGATGGGGCCAAATGATCCCACATCCAATGGATAAGGTCAAAGCTTAGAAACCCCAGCACATCTTATCGGGAACTATAGGACACATTGAACAAGTGCTTCTTATAGTGCAATAGATGAAGTGCAGCCAGTCAAGATGCTAGGTCCACACCTGCTCCTCAAGGGAGCTCAGGATGGGCAATATATGCTGGTCTTGCCAGAATGGCTCATCCCATAAATAATTAATATATACCAATAGTTTTATTCTCTTTTTCTATTCCCATTCATCTTTCAGACGTTGTTGTTGGTGGCACCTCCAGAAGTAAGTATTGATCAATTTTACTTTGCACAAATGACAATAAATATTTAACTGGCAATCAGATTCAGCTGGTCAGTAATAGATGTTATCCATTGCTTCACACAGAGTTCTTTCTTTAGATGGTAGAGGGCAGGTTGCTGTTTGTTCAAAGATGATCTCAAACCATTTTCTTACAAAGGTTAGAGAGGGTCCTGACTCCAAACTTGGGTGTGTTCTGTCTAATTTTGTGTCTTGCTCAGAAACAGATCTGATTTACTGAGTGAAGTGAAGTATGACCAGAATGCTAACATAACTGGACTGCCTGTTAATATGAGGAGAGATTGAGAGGGCTACATGGCTTGGAAAGATGTTGTTCAGCTGGAAAGAGTGCAGAGATTTACGAGAGGATGTTGCCAGGACTTGATACCCTGAGCTTTGGGGAGTGGTTGGGCAGGCTTGGACTTTATTCGTTGCAACACTGGGGGATGTATAGTGATCTTACTGAGGACTATAAGTTCATGAGGGGAAAAGATAGAGAAGATGCACAGAGTTTTTAGATTTAGTTTTAAATATACAGAATGGACGCAGGCCCTTTTACCCATCGAGTCCATGCTGACAACGATCACCCAAACACGAGTCTTTTACCCTGTGTAAGGGAATCAAGAACCACAACACAGGGTTTAAGGTGGGTGGAGAAAGACTTAAGAGGAAACTGTGAGGCAAATTTTTTCACATGGTGTGGATATGGAATGAGCTGCCAGAGCAGAAAATTAAAGCACAAACTGCAGCAACATTTAAAAGACATTCAGACAGGGATAAGTACAGAATAAGTTTTGAGGGTCATAGGAAACGCGGGCAGATGGGACTAGTGTAGATGGGGCCGTTTGGTGGTCTTCATGAGCATGTTGGACTGAAGGGACCATTTTTTGTTCTATGACTATGAGAATGATATGGGACAGAGATTAATACTTAAAAATTGTGTTTTTAGATGTCCACATGTAAATGGATTATCCTGCTGTGGCGATATAATGTAAAATGCTGTTTACATACAGGATCTATAGATCACCCCTTATCCTCCTGCGCTCCAAGGAATAAAGTCCTAACCTGCTCAACCTCTCCCTATAGCTCAGGCCCTCAAATCCTAGCAACATCGTTATACTTCCTTCTGCACATCTTCCAGCTTTACAACATTTTCCCTATAACAGAGTGACCAAAACTGAATAATACTCCAAAAGTAGCCTCAGCAATGTCTTATATAACTGTAACATGACCGCCCAACTTCTGTACTCAATTCCCCGACTGATGAAGGTCAATTTGCCTAAAGCCTTTTTGGCCCCCATATCTACCTGTTATGCCACATTCAAAGAACTATATACCTTCACTCCTAGATCCTTTTGGTCTACAATTCAGTGCATTCCTTCTACCCTTGTTAAACTTTCCAAAATGCAACACCTCACATTTCTCTGTATTCAATTATAAATCCCATGAAACATTTCTCCACCAACCGGCTCATTCAATCAAGATCCTACTGTATTATTTGACAACCATCTTCACTATCTACAATACCACCCACTTTAGTGTCATCTGCAAATGTGATAGTCATGCTTTATGCTCATCTATATCATTTCTTATGGATGCCTAACAGCAATGGGCCCAGCACCGAAACCCGAGGCACACCACTAGCCACCGGCCTCCAGCCCTAAAAGCAACCTTCCTCCTTCACCCTCTCCTTAATTCCATGAAGCCAATTTGCTATCCATTCAGCTATCTCCCCTTGGATCACAAAAGTCAGTGTAATTGTTTTGGAAGAACTACATCTCATATTCCACCTCGGTACCTAACAACCCAACGTAATTAATATTGAATTCAGGTAACCCACACGCCCTTTCTTCTTCTCCCACAAACACTCACCTCTCCATCCATTTTTCTTCAGCTTTCGTTCATCATTCCTATCACCACTCCCTCTCTCTGTCCCCCACATGGCTGAGCTGCCCATCATTCTCTTCCCATCTCATTCCACTAATTAAGTTCCAACTTCTGTCCCTCCCTAACTTGTACCGCAGTATTTTGGCTATCATACTTCTTTCCTCTCAGTTAAGATAGAGGGATGCGTTCAGTAACATCAGATACATTCAATCTAGACAGTGAATAAACAATTTCATCAGGCCATCTGTTGTTTCACTATTCACAAATGCCTGTCCATTCCCCCTGATCACACACACTTTACCTCAATGGAGTAAAGGGAGTGTCCTCGCTGCAAAACCAGAACCCTCCTCACACAGCTAAAGTATAATCTTTCACACCAATTCCTATCTTCCTTAATACAGATACAACCAGAGTGTGAATTAGAACTGTTGTGAATTGAAATTGTGTGAAAATCAACCAAAGACAGTCACCAAAATCAGATTGAAAGAAATGTTTTTGTCCATGTAATCTGTTCAGTCACTTTCAATTCACCAACTCTTTCTCGTGTTTTCGCATTCCTACCTACAACGGTGTCTTCTCCAGCACCTGAAACAACGACAACTTCAACAACAGGTATGGAATTTCACAGCATATTGTCACTTGTTCCCACCTCTACAATTCATTTGCAACATGCAAATTGTTCTCATCTCCTTCCAGTGAATACTGTCAGACTGCTGTCTCCCCCAGTCAAACTAAGTTAGCGATTGTCCAGCAATTGTTTACATGGAGTCACGCATTTCTGCTAAACTTTGCTTCTTTGCAGTGAATGAGACCATGAAGGGACCCTTTCACCCTGTTGACTGGGGAGTGGCCATTTCCCTCCAAAACCATCTGTAATCATTAGGGTTGGAATAGTGGGGTCGAGGCTCGACTGAAAATGGTACCCAACATGTGCGCTCATCCATTGGGAACTGAAAGAATTTTAAACTCGGCCTGCCCCCCAGACCTTCAATGTGTAAGGTATCATGGTTATGGGGAGAAGACAGGAGAATGGGGTTGAGAGGGAAAGATAGATCAGCCATGATAGAATGGCGGAGTAGACTCGATGGGCCAAATGTCCTACTACTGCTCCTATGACTTCTGAGTGTTTAAATGTCAAATGAACAATGGAATTCTTACTTGCAGCAGCATGATAAGTAATTGCTCCTCTTCTTCAACCCATGAGAACATGAAAATATGAACCAGAAGTCTGCATGCAATTCTTTCAGTTGTTTCTGCCAGTCATTGATCAAGGTAATGGCTAATACGTCAACCCAGAATCCATATCAGAATATTTATAGTCATACCGAATCTCCTCAATCTTTGAAGAAAGAAGAGGTATTGATGGACATTGTTGAAGATTACATCAATGAACTGGGCCCAGGACAGATCTTCAGAGATATGCATGCCCAGTAACTGGAAAGAGTTGACTCTCTCCATCGTCATTGCAGAAGGTAGCGCTAGTGAGATTTCAGCCGGCATTGATCGATTGTGTTGGTAGGTAATTGTAGTGGATTCAGTTCTTTGCCAAGGTAGGTGTTGATATAAACCAAAACCAACCTCTCAAAGCACTTCTTCATCACAAGCATTAGTGCCACTCTTTGGTGGTTATTGAGCCATATTTAGTTCAGTTTAGCTTAGACGAGTTTAATTAAGTTCAGTTTTAATTTAGTCCCAGTGACCAGCGATCACCTGTACGCTAGTTCGACCCCACATGCCAGGGACAATTTATGGAAGCCAATTCATGTACAAATTGGCAGGTCTTTGGAATGTGGGAAGAAACACACATGGTCACAGGGAGAACATTCAATCTCCAGACAGACACTAAATGTAAGGTACACAAAAAAGCTGGAGAAACTCAGCGGGTGCAGCAGCATCTATGGACCGAAGGAATTAGGCAACGTTTCGAGCCGAAACCCTTCTTCAGACTTCGCTCCATAGATGCTGCTGCACCCGCTGAGCTTCTCCAGCATTTTTGTGTACCTTTGATTTTTCAGCATCTGCAGTTCCTTCTTAGACACTAAATGTAGTCAGGATCTAATCCGGGTGTATGGCGCTGAAAGGCAACACCTTTGTCGCTGCACCACTGTGTCGCCCTCTGTATTCTTCTTGTCACGGTACTCTTCATTGGCCCGAGTATTATTGAAGCCCTTTGAAGCAGATAGGAACCTCAGACCTTAATAATGACAGATTCAAGATGTCCGCAAAATCTCCTGCGAGTGGGTTGGCTTAGTTACTTGATTCACCCTCGTGATGAGAAGAACTTTTTTCACACAGAGAGTGGTGAATCTCTGGAACTCTCTGCCACAGAGGGTAGTCGAGGCCAGTTCATTGGCTATATTTAAGAGGGAGTTAGATGTGGCCCTTGTGGCTAAGGGGATCAGAGGGTATGGAGAGAAGGCAGGTACGGGATACTGAGTTGGATGATCAGCCATGATCATATTGAATGGCGGTGCAGGCTCGAAGGGCCGAATGGCCTACTCCTGCACCTAATTTCTATGTTTCTATGTTTCTATGTTCTGACACCAGCCTTGGTGACTGAAAATACGATGCCATCGGAAGCTCTGGGCGCTCGAGAAGACACATCCGTGTTCAACTTTTCAAATCGAGCGTAGAATGCAACAAACCTAACCGGGAATGTTGCCACACTCTCGCTTGAGCTGCCACATGGTTTTGTGAAGGAGTGAGAGCCCTGCCACAGTTGCTGAATATCCATCTCATCTTCCACTTTGGAACAAAATTGGCTTTCCAAAGCATCCTTCCACTGAATTGATCAAGGGTGGAAATGGAATTTATTACTCTTCTTCACCCATGCACGCTTTTACATTTTCTTTGCCTCAGTAATGCTCAATAAACTTAACATAATAACTAAAGGGCCTGCCCACGAGCATGTGACCTGCATGCGGCAAGCGCGACCAAATCGGAAGCGGGGGCTGCGCGGAGGTCGAGTGATCCCCGTACAGGGCCGGTACCACCAGCATGCACTTGCATGCGGAGTGCGCGACCAAACCGGAAACGGGCCGCACGGAGGTCGAGTGAGTGACGTGAAGTTCGAGCATGACGTACGGCGTCAAGACGCTGTGTACGGCATCGAGACGCTGCGCACGCCCGTCGAGACGGTGCATACGGCATCGAGGCGGCTGTGGGCCGGCAGGCCGTTGCCGCGCAGAATTTTTGAAAACGGTCAGTTTTTCAGAGCCCCGCACGATGTCGGGACCAGCACCGCACAACTCCATACGGCTCCGGCGATCGAAGTGGGACCAGCCCCGCGAGGCCGTACGGCCCAAGCGACCACGTTAGGTCACGCTTGCCGCATGGAGTCGCATGCTCGTGGGACAGGCCCTTAACACACCATCTGAGTTCAATCTCCTGTACTGACTGAGCAATCGTAAGGAGCAACTGAATAAAGATGCAGAGAAAGTATTGCACATTAAGGTCACCCTTATTCTTCTTTGCTCCAAGGATTACGGTCCCGGCCTGCCTGACCTCTCACTGTAGTTCAGGCCCACAGGTCCCGGCACCATCCTCGTTAATCTTCTCAGCACCGTTTCCAGCTTAACACATCTTTCCTATAGCAGGGAAAGATTTTACAACAATGGCATGAAGTTTCCAATTCATTATACTAAGAACTGTTTTCTATGAACAGAGAGAAAATGGATTGATATTGCACTAGCTTATTCACACAAACTAATGTCTTCCTTCCAGCACCAACATCGACCACAACTTCAACAAGTAAGTGAAGAACAACACATTAACCCTTCGCATTATTTTGGGAACAACTATTCCCAGGTTGTTAACTTGTTACTTTTGATGAAGTGGAGGAATTGTAATACTTTCAGTCAAAACCTTAATATAATTAGACATTTTATCTTAACCTTTCTGAGGTTGTTGTAAACTTGGGAATTATGAAATGAGTGGTAAAAAATCTGCTCTATGTCATAATTTTACTGAAATAAAATTTGAGATCTACACAAATGAGACATGAGAGGGCACAGCTGTCAGGTGAGTTTGGGAGTTAAATGAAGATGTCCATGGCAATTTTTTTAACGCAGATAGTGGGGGCTGGAAGTCGGAACACATTGCCAGGAGTAGTGTTGGAGGGATACACTATAGTGCCGTTTAAGAGGCTTTTTGATTGGCACATTGAAGTACAGGGATGAGAGGGTTGAATTGCCGATCAGTAAAACCGTTGATTGGTTGCAGCAAGTGAACTTCAGGTCAGGTCAGATGCGGGAACTTTAAAAAGCCCGTCCGTGGACAGGTCTGTAAAATACGAAAAAACTTTTTAAGCGAGAGAGTTGTGAATTTGTGGAATTCTCTGCCACAGAGGGCAGTGGAGGCCAAATCACTGGATGGATTTAAGAGAGAGTTAGATAGAGCTCTCTAACTCTCTAAGTTAGATAGGGGCAAGTGGAATCAAGGGATAGGGGGAGAAGGCAGGCACGGGTTATTGATTGGGGACGATCAGCCATGATCACAATGAATGGCGGTGCTGGCTCGAAGGGCCGAATGGCCTCCTCTTGCACCCATTTTTTCTATGTTTCTAGAGGAGCATATTAGACCTTGAAATTAACCTAGCCAGGTGACAGGTGTAACAGCCGTAGAGTATTTTGGGATCAGTGATCACAACTCCATACGTTTTGATGTGGACACATGGAACTACAGATGCCGGATAAGTTTTAAGTTTGTTGTGAAGAGCGATAAGTCTGGACCTTGCGGGAAGGTACTAAATTGCAGGAATTGAAGATTACAGCAACATTTAGCAGGAGCTAGGGTGAGTAAAGTGGGAGCCGTTGTCATTTGCAAAGTGACCGATAGGAGACTCATACTGGCAAGTTGATCAGTGTTAAAGACTAGCATGTTTCAATAAGGAGGAAGGATAAGGATGGCAATGGAAGGGAACCTTGACTGATCACAGAGGTTGCAACAGCTCAAAAGAAAATTGAACTCCAAGGATTAGAAAGAATAAATCAGACTTTGAGGAATATAAAGCGATCAGATAATAAATCACGCTGACAATTGGTGAAAAAAAATCCCAAGGCTTTGTATACATCCATGAAAATCAATAGGTTAACATGGGAAACAGTAGGACTGATCATGGATAAAGAAGGGAACTTTTGCCAGTAGTCAGATAATTTAGGCGAGGTAGTAAATGAGTACTTTGCATCAACGGTGTTTTCATGGTCCCTTATGTTTGTCAGCAAGAGCACAAAAATGTTTCTTGAATGTAAATCAATTTTACAGAAAATTATCAATGTTCTGTTGATACCTATTTGAATACAAATATACCAATGATGTTCTGAAATATTCATTTTCATCGCAAATTTAAGTATGTGGACAGTGATGCAGATGGAGAGGAAGCAGTGGGAAAATGATCTTGGAAAAGAAAGGCGCATTCAACAATTTTCTCGATATAATTCTGATCTTTTGTTATCAAGTTCAAGATTAAATGGAGGACAAATACTGTCCAATATTTGCAATGTTACGTAGGTATAGCAACCACGAGGAAAGATAGACCAGTAGACAGATGGACAGGATTGAGATGAAATTTTACACTCCACACCGACATGGTCAATTTTCTCATTTCCAGCATCAACAACAACTCCGACTTCAACAACAGGTATGGTATCAACTGGGCCACAGCAGGTTGTTATCATTCATGTACGCGGACCAACAGACTGATCTTCTACAAAGCCACTGCGACGCTTTATATCAACCTCCATTCCAATGTGTAGTACCACGTTCCTTTCACCTCCCATACCAAGAGCCGCATTGAATGGTGTGGAATCTCTGCTTGTGTTGCCTTTATCACGGGTTTATTTAACTCCAAACAACTCCCAATTATCGATGGTGCAATTACTCAGCATCCTCAGGAACTAAACCAAAAAAATCTTTATTTACAGAATCAACACTTCAGACAACTACTTCAACTTCAACTACCTGTTAGCAATAAGTTAGCAATAAAAATTTGTGATTTGCATGATCCTCACAAGTCTATGCACCGTTCAATTCCCAAAAATCCCACTCATGAACATGGACAATTAAGGATGTAAATTAATTAAACCAGCAGCGTGGACATATTTCATAATCATAAAACTTACTGCACTAATAATCACATTTTTTTTGGAAAGTCAAACTGGCTTTATCCATTGAAACATAGACTAGTTGGATGACAATTTTCATTCTGGGTCCTCTTGAAATTAAACAATACCTCATCAATGCATCAATTGAAATTTTCTTGTGAAAAACAGGGTGACTATTTACAAGTTGATATTGGCCAAGCAAGATCCCATTGGGTTCATTGAATTCTGTCCTCTTGTTTACTACAGTAATATAAATGCAAGGCCATATTCTGAGATCAATTCTTGCCCCACCATCTTCATCAGCCTCATTCAGTTTTTCACACTGTTGTGTAAAGTCCTTTGGAAAAACAATTCTTTGTTTTCATCCTACAATGAGAAACTATTTTTCAAAGCTTCCACACTTACTCCATACTCTTTAAAACAAAAAAAAAATTTCCAGTCTGCCTATTCACACAAACTAATGTGTTTCTTCCAGCACCAACATCGACCACAACTTCAACAACAAGTAAGTAATGAACAAAACGTGGACAATTACACAATGCATTAACTTGGGAACAACTATTCCCAGGATGTGAACTTGTTACTCTTGATGAGGTGGAGGAGAGTATTTTAATATTTTCAGATCAACACAAATGGGATGGAGATCATCATGGAAGTAAATTCAGTAATTTGTGTACATTCAGAACCTTTTTTCTCTGGGTGGAAATGTCCAACATTAGCTCGCATAGCTGTCAGACGAGTATGAGATTTTAATGAAGTTGGGTTGGGCAAATGTTTTGATGTAGACAGTGGGGTGGGAGGAGGGCTATAGCACATTGCAGGAGTAAACCTGATCTACTCATTGAAGACAGAGGGTTGCAGTGCAATGGTATTATTATTGCAGGAGGTCTTTGACGAATGGAGTTCTGAGTGATCCGTAGGAGAAAATTGTGTGTATGACCTGTTCTTTGCCTCCCTCCCACCATTCCCCACTCCACTCTGTCTCTCCCTCGAATGTTTGGCCGACAGGAATTAACGATCTGCTATAGCAACAACAAAGTGCAGGTTCTGGTTTTCTAAATAAGGAAGGTCACAATCCGAAATGTCGCTTATCCATGTTCTCCAGAGATGAGGCCTGACACGCTGAGTTACTCCAGCACTTTGTGTCTTTATTTAAAATCTCCTGCTGACTGCCTTTCTAGAGTTTCCAGTAGTGCTGCTTTTACTTCAGTGAATGAAACACTGGAAACAACCCATAAACACTGAGAAGGCGTACGAGAGGCATCACAATCTGGCCAAGACAACAGGCTGTCTGAAAGTTGTAGTCCTTAAACGTCTTTCGAGTGGGATCACAATTAAGATTTCCCATTGGAAGATGATGGATACAATATAGTTATATATCCTGCATGCGAATGTATCCCTTGCCTCTCAGCAACAATCACCCATCACATTTATGAACATGTGTGAAACTGTACTTCAGATATTTCTTAAAAATGTTGGGAGAATATGATGATGCATTTGTACTCTGAGGATTCCAGACAGGGCTGTCAATGGTTATGTTTGAAAGCAGGAGCACAAAAATGTTTCCTGAACACAAAAAGAGTTTGCAGAAAACAATCAATATTCTGTTAATTCTATCTTGGGAAAAGAGAGGCAGATTCAACAATGTTCGAAAAATAATTCAAATCTTTTGTTTACATGTTACATATTAAATGGAGCTCCAAAACTATGAAATGTTTTGCAATATTACATATGTGTAGCAACCATGAGGAAAGATAGACGGGTGGACAGATGGACAGGATTGAGATGAAATTTGACCCTCCACTGACATGGTCAATTGTCTCATTTCCAGCATCGACAACGACCCCAACTTCAACAACAGGTATGGTATCAGCTGGTCCACAGCAGGTTGTTATCATTCATATACATGGACCAACACACTGATCTTCTATAAAGCAACTGCAACACTTGTTTTCAGACCTCCATTCCAGTCTGAGCCTCCACATTCCTTTCACCTCCCATTCCAAGAGCCGCATTGAATGGTGTGGAATCTCTGCTTGTGTTACCTTTGTCACGGATTTATTTAACTCCAAACAACTCACCCAATGATGGTATTGCTCAGATTCCACTGGAATTAAACAGACAAATCTTGATTTACAGCATCAACATTTCAAACAACTACTTCAAAAGGTAATAAGTTAGCTATAATAATGTAGCAAATGTCATGATCCTTACAAGTTGCTGCAAGTTTCAATCCACAAATAACCCACTCATAAGAGCATGGACACTTAAGGACATAAGTTGATTAAACCAGCAGTGTGGACTCATTTAATAATCATAAAACCTGCTCCTCCAATAAAAATATGTTTTTTCGACAGTCAAACTGGCATTATCCATTGAAACATAGACCAGCTGGATGGCAATTTTCATTCTGGATCCTCTTGACATGAAACTATACCTCGTAAATGGAAATTTCTTGTGAAAAACAGTGTGACTATAAATTTGATATTGACAGAACAAGATCACTGTGGGTTAATTGAATTTTACTTCGGAGTCACGTGAGTGACTACGTGAAGAACCCCGACCAGCCGCACATGTGTCATTATGTCAGACGCATTGGTGCAGGCGGCCGGTTGGAGCAGCAGAGCTTCTCTAGCGGTAAGTTTAAACTTCAGGTAAGCTTTCTTACCTGTTTTATTTTCTTGCAGGAACCTCTTGTTGCAGAGGCTTCCTGCCGGATGTTTCGCGAGGGCCGACGAGGGAACCAGCTATGGGCTTTGGGGAAACCGGATAGCTGGGGAATGTCGGGTTTCGCGTATTCAGTCACTGACCAACTCCAACTGGTCCAGAACGCAGCCGCCCGACTCATCACCCACACCAAATCCTGGCATCACATCACTCCAGTCCTCAAACAACTTCGCTGACTTCCCATCTCCCATCGGATCACCTACAAAATCCTGGTCCTCACCTACAAAGCCCTCCACCATCTGGCCCCCCCATGTCTCACTGACCTCCTCTCCCCCTACCAACCATCACAGTCCCTCAGATCCACATCAGTCGGTCTCCTCTCCATCCACGTCCAACCTCCGCAGTTTTGGGGACAGAGCCTTCTCCAGGGCAGCTCCCAGGCTCTGGAACTCCCTCCCCCAACTGATCCGCAATTCCGTGTCCCTCACCATCTTCCAGTCCCACCTCAAGACCCATCTCTTCACCTCTGCCTATCCTTAGCCCCACGTCCCCCTCCCTTTTCATCTGTGCTTGAATTGCCTCATATGGTGTTTTGAACTGAATTTCTGTCTTTAATTTGTGTACTAGTCATGTCTCTACTATTTATTTCATTTCGCTTACATGTTTTTCCTCTACTTGCTAAATTTTTGTAAGGTGTCCTTGAGACTCTTGAAAGACGGCCATAAATAAAATGTATTATTATTATTATTATTACTGACAAGGTGGTCAGTGACTTCCAGGCGCTCCAGGTGCCGGGAGGGTTTCCCTCCGATAGGCACTTAGATGCTGGGGTTTCCGGGGTGGGGACATCAAGCAGACATTAAACAATACCTCATCACTGCATCAATTGAAAATTTCTTGTGAAAAACAGGGTGACTATTTACACGTTGATATTGGCCGAACAAGATCCCAGTGGGTTCATTGAATACTGTCCTCTTGTTTACTCCAGTAATATAAAAGCAAGCCCATATTCCGTGATCAATTCCTGCCCCCCATCTTCATCTGCCTCATTCAGTTTTTCACACTGTTATGTAATTTCCTTTGGAAAAACAATTCAGTTTTTTCAACCTACAATGAGAAACAATTGTTCTAATCTTCCACACTTACTCCATTATCTTTCAACCCCCCCCCCCCCATCCACCCTCCACCCTCCCCCATCCCTCAGTATTCCCTCCAATTGTGTGGACCCACCTACTGCAAAGAACAATCCAAGACCACTGATTGTTACAAAAAAGAATAAGAGTCCAAATGGATCTTGGTTCAATACTTTCAATTTCAACGGGAGAGAATGAAGAGCAGATAGAAATATAATGATTTGCATAAAGGTTGATAGACAGATTCAATGTGTGAAATGTAGATTATTTGGGTCATAATAAATGCTATTCCCCATTTTCTAGTGACAGCATTGTTTCAAAATTACATCTTCAACTGTTTCCTCTCCAGAGTCAACACCATTGTCATCGACCACAGGTATGGACATTAGAAGGAAGCAGTTGATGACTTGACAAATTGTTTGTTGATTTCAGTGTAGTCAGATTTATTCTACAATCCCCGCACTCACATCTTCAATTGTATCACTTCCAGAGTCAGTAACATCATCATCAACCACAGGTATGATCACAGCCCCATCTCAAACAGTCTGCTCCCATTATCCCTGGAACATCAATCTTAAATTAATTCTGCTGATTTTCCATTCATCTCAACACAATTTAATTATATCTTCAACAGCAGCATCTGCTGCAACGATTGGTTTAGAGTTAATCTCATAACTTGCTACTTCCTTTCACTGATTTGGCTCCACTACACCTACAAGCATTCTGTTCACCCCATTCTCTCGTCTTCAATCAAATGCTTTCCAGCAGTTCCAGCAACTAAATCTATCAACACGGGTAGGATATTCTCTGCAACATTCAAAAATGGTTCAAGAAGGCTTTATACAATAATTCCATGACGTTGACAATTCAATATCCTGAGATCTGGTTCTGTGAAATGGGAGATGATGGAAAGATATTCCAGTCTGCCTATTCACACAAACTAATGTGTTTCTTCCAGCACCAACATCGACCACAACTTCAACAACAAGTAAGTAATGAATAACACATTAACAACTACACAATGCATTAACCTGGGAACAACTATTCCCAGGATGTGAACTTGTTACTCTTGATGAGGTGGAGGAGAGTATTTTAATATTTTCAGATCTACACAAATGAGACATGGAGATCATCATGGAAGTAAATTCAGTAATTTGTGTACATTCAGAACCTTTTTCTCAGGGTGGAAATGTCCAACATTAGCTCGCATAACTATCAGACGAGTGTGATATTTTAATGAAGATGCGTTGGGCAAATGTTTTGATGTAGACAGTGGGGTGGGAGGAGGGCTATAGCACATTGCAGGAGTAAACCTGATCTACTCATTGAAGTCAGAGGGTTGCAGTGCAATGGTATTATTATTGCAGGAGGTCTTTGACGAATGGAGTTCTGAGTGATCCGTTGGAGAAAATTGTGTTTGACCTGTTCTTTGCCTCCCTCCCATCATTCCCCACTCCACTCTGTCTCTCCCTCGAATGTTTGGCCGACAGGAATTAACGATCTGCTATAGCAACAACAAAGTGCAGGTTCTGGTTTTCCAAATAAGGAAGGTCACAATCCGAAATGTCGCTAATCCATGTGCTCCAGAGATGAGGCCTGACACGCTGCGTTACTCCACCACTTTGTGTCTTTATTTTAAATGTCCTGCGGACTGCCTTTCTAGAGTTTCCAGAAGTGCTGCTTTTACTTCAGTGAATGAAATACTGGAAACAACCCATAAACACTGAGAAGACGTACGAGAGGCGTCACAATCTGGCCAAGATATCAGGCTGTCTGAAAATCGTAGTACTTAAACGTCTTTCGAGTGGCATCACAATTAAGATTTCCCATTGGAAGATGATGGATAGAATATACGTATATATCCTGCATACGAATGAATTCCTTGCCTCTCAGCAACAATCACCCATCAAATTTATGAACATGTGTGAAACTGTACTTCAGATATTTCTTAAATGAATAGGGAGAATATGATGATGCATTTGTACTCTGAGGATTCCAGACAGGGCTGTCAATGGTTATGATACAAAGCAGGAGCACAAAAAAGTTTCCTGAACATAAAAAGAGTTTGCAGAAAACAATCAATATTCTGTTAATACCTATCTTGGGAAACGAGAGGCAGATTCAACAATGTTCATAAAATAATTCTCATCTTTTGTTTACATGTTACATATTAAATGGAGGTCCAAAACTATGAAATGTTTTGCAATATTACATATGTGTAGCAACCATGAGGAAAGATAGACGGGTGGACAGGTGGACAGGATTAAGATGAAATTTGACCCTCCACTGACATGGTCAATTGTCTTATTTTCAGCATCGACAACGACCCCAACTTCAACAACAGGTATGGTATCAGCTGGGCCACAGCAGGTTGTTATCATTCATATACATGGACCAACCGACTGATCTTTTATAAAGCCACTGCAACACTTGTTTTCAGACCTCCATTCCAGTCTGAGCCTCCACATTCCTTTCACCTCCCATTCCAGGATCCGCATTGAATGGTGTGGAATCTCTGCTTCTGTTACCTTTGTCACGGGTTTATTTAACTCCAAACAACTCACCCAATGATGGAATTTCTCAGATTCCTCTGGAACTAAACAGACAAATCTTGATTTACAGCATCAATATTTCAAACAACTACTTCAACAGGTAATAAGTTAGCTATAATAATGTAGCAATTGTCATGATCCTTACAAGTTGCTGCAAGTTTCAATCCACAAATAACCCATTCATAAGAGCATGGACACTTAAGGACATAAGTTGATTAAACCAGCAGTGTTGTCACATTTATTAAACATAAAACCTACTCCTCCAATATTGTATATTTTTTCGACCGTCAAACTGGCATTATCCATTGAAACATAGACCGGCTGGATGGCAATTTTTATTCTGGATCCTCTGAACTAGATACATGAAACTATACCTCGTAAATGGAAATTTCTTGTGAAAAATAGGGTGACTATATAAATTTGATATTGACAGCACAAGATCACTGCGGGTTAATTGAATTATGTCCCCTTGTTTACTCCAGTAACATAAAAACAAGTCCATATTACGAGATCAATTCTTGCCCCACAATCTTCATCTGCCTCATTCAGTTTTCACATTGCTGTATCAAGCTGCTTCACGCAAACCTTTGGAAAAACAATACTTACACTTTATCACATGATACGCAACAATTGTCCTAACTTACTCCATATTCTTTCAACACCCCCCATCCCGCACCTCAGTGGAAATTTTACACCCACACTGACATGGTCAATTTTATCATTTCCAGCATCGACAACAACTCCGACTTCAACAACAGGTACGGTATCAACTGGGTCACAGCAGGTTGTTATCATTCATGTACATGGACCAACATACTGATCTTCTACAAAGCTACTGCGACGCTTTATTTCAGACCTCGATTCAAGTGTGCAGTACCACGTTCCTTATTCCTAATACATCAACCCAAAATCTTCATCAGAATATTCATAGACATACCGAATCTCCTCAATCTTTGAAGAAAGAAGAGGTATTGATGGACATTGTTGAATATTATATCAATGTACTGGGCCCAGGACAGATCTTCAGAGATATGCATGCCCAGTTACTTGAAAGAGTTGACTCTCTCCATCGTCATTGCAGAAGGTAGCGCTAGTGAGATTTCAGCCGGCATTGATCGATTGTGTTGGTAGGTAATTATAATGGGTTCAGGTCTTTGCCAAAGTGGGTGTTGATATGCACCAAAACCAACCTCTCAAAGCACTTCTTCATCACGAGCATTAGTGCCACTGTTTGGTGGTTATTGAGACATGTTTAGTTCAGTTTAGCTTAGAAGAGTTTAATTAAGTTCAGTTTTAATTTAGTCCCAGTGACCAGCGATCACCAGTACACTAGTTCTACCCCACATGCCAGGGACAATTTTTAGAAGCCAATTCATGTACGAATCGGCAGGACTTTAGAATGTGGGAAGAAACACACATGGACACAGGGAGAACATTCAATCTCCGGACAGACACTAAATGTAGTCAGGATCTAATCCGGGTGTATGGCGCCGCACTCTCGCTTGAGCTGCCACATGGTTTTGTGAAGGCGTGAGAGCCCTGCCACAGTTGCTGAATATCCATCTCATCTTCCAGTTTGGAGCAAAATTGGCTTTCCAAAGCATCCTTCCACTGAATTGATCAAGGGTGGAAATGGAATTTATTACTCTTCTTCAACCATGCACGCTTATACATTTCCTTTGCCTCAGTGATGCTCAATAAACTAAACATACAGTAACTAACACGCCATCTGAGTTCAATTTCCTGTACTGACTGAGCAATCGAAAGGAGCAACTGAAAAAAGCTGCAGAGAAAGTGCTGCACTGCAAGTAATATCTTCAATGAAAGACAATATAAACAGATACACCTTGTATCTACTATAATGCAAAATGCTGTTTTCATCACATTGACAGTAACACTAACAGAGAACTATGTTTACGTACAGTATCTGTTGTGCTGATGCCAGTCAGGATTTCATTGTTTCGTTTCAGGACATATGACAATAAAACATTCCTGAATCTTGAATTAAAAAAACTATCAGTGGGTAATGATGGACCCAGTTCCTAAAGCCTTCAGCTTCGGCATTTCCGCATGGTTAGAAATCCAGATTACACTAGTTTTTCCTCCAACTTCTCCTTATTTCTATTCCAGGCAAAATGACAACCTATGGATATGGTCATCGAATATCAACGCCAGAAGGTAATGAAACCATTATTATCATGTGATTCCCATTCAGATTAATAAGGACCTGAATGGAAACCGAACCAGTTGGAAGTGACCATTGAATGGGCGATCAGGGTGTGATCATGACCTGGTAAAATCTCCTCTACCTCATGTTAAATCCATACCATTTTCTGGCAACTAACAGAGGTTATTGCCTTTGATTATGGGATGAGTAATCCTTTGTATGTCTATTCTTATCAAATATAACAGCATCCACCCATGTAACTCTGGAATGCTGCCCAGATTCATTTTTTAGCACTGTCGCCATTTCTTTTAATTCCCAACTATGTCCTGTAGATTGGTTTATGCATGAGAACCAATCATAGTAGAATAGGATCACTAACCCCACCCTACTGTACGATTTATACTAACACCTACTTCCTACACTGGTCAGTCTTGGAAACGGTCATGATGTTCTAACAACTAACAACCCGCTGTACTGCTATAATACGAATACTGATTAAAGATGATCTTGGACTTCAGATTGTATTCTTTGGCTATATACATGTCCAAACATCTGTCTATCACTGCTTTGAATGAACGCATTGACTAAGCCTTTATAGCAGATGTGTTCTCATCGTGCTCCTCAATAACTACAATCAGACGGCCTGGGTCTGATCAAATATTCTCGTAGTAAACGTGAACTTACCATCTGCCTTTATCCACAACGACCTTCTGGAGGAATTCAGCAGCACAGACAAGATCTGAGGAGGGAATTGAACTGTGAACGTTTCACATTGGGAACCTTCTTGATTTCCTGTTATATTCTGAAGTGCACGACTCCACATTTACCCACCACCCATTGTGTGAAAACCTTCTTCCTCAGAATTGTAGTAAATCTTCCCCTTTCACCGTAAATCTATGTCCTCTGGTTCTTGATCCCACTATTCTGGGTAAAAGAGTCTGTGCATCTCCTCTACCTTTCCCCTCGTGATCTTTTACACCTTTATCAGATCACCCCTATTCTTCTTTGCTCCAAGGATTACAGTCCTGGCCTGCCTAACCTCTCACTATAGCTCAGGCCCACAGGTCCTGGCACCATCCTCGTTAATATTCTCAGCACCGTTTCCAGCTTAACACATCGTTCCAATAGCAGGGAAAGATTTTACAATAATGGCATGAAGTTTCCAATTCAATATCCTGAGAACTGGTTCTATGAACTGAGGGAAAATTGAATGATATTCTACTCCGCCTATTCACACAAACTAATGTCTTCCTTCCAGCACCAACATCGACCACAACTTCAACAAGTAAGTGATGAACAACACATTAACAATTACACTTCGCATTAACTTGGGAACAACTATTCCCAGGATGTTAACTAGTTACTTTTGATGAAGTGGAGGAGAGTGTTTTAATACTTTCAGTCAAAACCTTAATATAATTAGACATTTAATCTTAACCTTTCTGAGTATATTGTAAACTTTGGAAATTATGAAATGAGAGGCAAAAATTCTGCTCTGTCATAATTTTACTGAAATAAAATTTGAGATCTACACAAATGAGACGTTGAGATTATCATGGAAGTGAATTACACATTTTGTCGACAGTCACAACCTCTTCCTCAGGGTGGAAATGTCCAACATGAGAGGGCACAGCTATCATGTGAGTGGGGGAGTTTAATGAAGATGTCCAGGGCAATTTTTTTATGGCATAGTGGGGGCTGGACGTCGGAACACATTGCCAGGAGTAGTGGTGGAGGCATACACTATAGTGCCGTTTAAGAGGCTTTTTGATTGGCACATTGAAGTACAGGGAAGAGAGGGATTGAATTGCCAATCAGTAAAGCCGTTGATCGGTTGCAGCAAGTGAACTTCAGGTCAGGTCAGATGCAGGAACATTAAAAAGCCCGTCCGTGGACAAGTCTGTAAAATAAGAAAAAACTTTTTCACCCAGAGAGTTGTGAATTTGTGGAATTCCCTGCCACATAGGGCAGCGGAGGCCAAATCACTGGATGGATTTAAGAGAGAGTGAGATAAATCTCTAGGGGCTAGTAGAACCATGGGAAATGGGGAGATGGCAGGCACGGGTTATTGATTGGGGATGATCAACTATGATCACACTGAATGGTGGTGCTGGCTCGAAGGACCGAATGGCCTCCTCCTGCACCTATTTTTTCTATGGTTCTAGAGGAGCATATTAGACCTTGAAATTAACCTAGCCAGGTGACAGGTGTAACAGCCGTAGAGTATTTTGATCACAACTCCATAAGTTTTGATGTGGACACATAGAACTACAGATGCCGGATAAGTTTTAAGTTTGTTGTGAAGAGCGATGAGTCTGGACCTTGCGGGAAAGTACTAAATTGAGGGAATTGTAGATTACAGCAACATTTAGCAGGAGCTAGGGTGAGTAAAGTGAGCCGTTGTCATTGGGCAAGTACTCATCTGACCGATAGGAGACTTATACTGGCAAGTTGATCAGTGTTAGACCAACATGTTTCAATAAGGAGGAAGGATAAGGATGGCAATGGAAGGGAACCTTGTCTGATCACAGAGGTTGTAACAGCTCAAAAGAAAAATGAACTCTATGTAAGGATTAGAAAGAAGAAGTCAGACAAGTACTTTGAGGAATATAAAGCGATCAGGAAATAAATCATGCTGGCAATTGGTGAACAAAAATCCCAAGGCTTTGTATACATCCATGAAAATAAATAGGGTAGGACTGATCATGGATAAAGAAGGGAATTTTTGCTTGTAGTCAGAGGATGTATACGAGGTAGTAAACGAGTACTTTGCATCAACGTGTTTTCATGGTCCCTTATGTTTGTAAGCAGGAGCACAAAAATGTTTCTTGAATATAAATCGACTTTACAGAAAACTATCAATGTTCTGTTGATACATATTTGAGTACAAATATACCAATGATTTTCTGAAATATTCATATTCATCTCAAATTTAAATACGTGGACAGAGCGATGTAGACGGTGGGGAAGCAGTGGGAAAGTGATCTTGGAAAAGAAAGGCGCATTCAACAATTTTCACAATATAATTCTGATCTTTTGTTATCAAGTTCAAGATTAAATGGAGGACCAAAACGGCCCAATATTTTGCAATGTTACGTAAGTGTAGCAACCATGAGAAAAGATAGACCAGTAGACAGATGGACAGGATTGAGATGAAATTTTACATTACACTCTGACATGGTCAATTTTCTCATTTCCAGCATCGACAACGACTCCGACTTCAACAACAGGTACGGTATCAACTGGGCCACAGCAGGTCATTCATCTATACGGACCAACAGACTGATCTTCTACAAAGCCATTGCGACACTTTATTTAGACCTACATTCCAGTGTGAAGTACTACGTTCCTTATTCCTAATACATCAACCCAGAATCTTCATCAGAATATTCATAGACATACCGAATCTCCTCAATCTTTGAGGAAAGAAGAGGTATTGATGGATATTGTTGAAGATTACATCAATGTACTGGGCCCAGGACAGATCTTCAGAGATATGCATGCCCAGTAACTTGAAAGAGTTGACTCTCTCCATCGTCATTGCAGAAGGTAGCGCCAGTGAGATTTCAGCGGCATTGATCGATTGTGTTGGTTGGTAATTATATTGGGTTCAGGTTTCGTGAAGGTTTGAGAGCCCTGCCACAGTTGCTGAATATCCATCTCATCTTCCAGTTTGGAGCAAAATTGGCTTTCCAAAGCATCCTTCCACTGAATTGATCAAGGGTAGAAATGGAATTTATTACTCTTCTTCAACCATGCACGCTTAAACATTTCCTTTGCCACAGTGATGCTCAATAAACATAACATACAGTAACTAACACACCATCTGAGTTCAATCTCCTGTACTGACTGAGCAATCGAAAGGAGCAATTAAAAAAAGATGCAGAAAAAGTGCTGCACTGTAAGTAATATCTTCAATGAAAGACAATATCAACAGACACATCTTGTATCTACTATCTGCCACAGGTCCCGGCACCATCCTCGTTAATCTTCTCAGCACAGTTTCCAGCTTAACACATCTTTCCTGTAGTAGGGAAAGTTTTTACAATAATGGCATGAAGTTTCCATTCAATATCCTGAGAACTGGTTTTATGAATGAGGGAAAAAGGAATGATATTCCACTGCGCCTATTCACACAAACTAATGTCTTCCTTCCAGCACCAACATCGACCACAACTTCAACAAGTAAGTGATGAACAACACATTAAAAATTACACTTCGCATTAACTTGGGAACAACTATTCCCAGGATGTTAACTTGTTACTTTTGATGAAGTAGAGGAGAGTATTTTAATACTTCAGTCAAAACCTGAATACAATTAGACATTTTAGATTAACCTTTCTGAGGATGTTGTAAACTTAGGAAATTATGAAATGAGTGGCAAATATTCTGCTCTATGTCAGATAGTGGGGGCTGGAAGTCGGAACACATTGCCAGGAGTAGTGTTGGAGGGATACACTATAGTGCCGTTTAAGTGGCTTTTTAATAGGCACATTGAAGTACAGGGAAGAGAGGGATTGAATCAGCAAAACTGTTGATTGGTTGCAGCAAGTGAACTTCAGGTCAGGTCTGATGTGGGAACTTTAAAAAGTCTGTCCGTGGACAGGTCTGTAAAAGAAGAAAAAACGTTTTCGCCCAGAGAGTAGTGAATTTGTTGAATTCCCTGCATAAGAGGGCAGTGGAGGCCAAATCACTGGATGGATTTAGAGTTAGGATAGAGTTCTAGGGGCTACAGGAATCAAGGGATATGGGGAGAAGGCAGGCACGGGTTATTGATTGGGGACGATCAGCCATGATCACAATGAATGGAAGGTGCTGGCACGAAGGGTCGAATGGCCCCCTCCTGCACCAATTTCTTCCATGTTTCTAGAGGAGCATATTAGACTTGAAATTAGCCTAGCCAGGTGACAGGTGTAACAGCCGTAGAGTATTTTGGGATTAGTGATCAAAACTCCATAAGTTTTGATGTAACTACAGATGCCGGATAAGTTTTCAGATTGTTGTGAAGAGCGATAAGTCTGGTCTTTGCGGGAAGGTACTAAATTGCGGGGAATTGCAGATTACAGGGAGCTAGGGAGAGTAAAGTGGGAGCCGTTGTCATTGGGCAAGTACTCATTTGATCGATGGGAGACTTATACTGGCAAGTTGATCAGTGTTTAAGACCAACATGTTTCAATAAGGAGGTAGGATAAGGATGGCAATGGAAGGGAACCTTGTCTGATCACAGAGGTTGTAACAGTTCAAAAGAAAAATGAACTCTATGTAAGGATTAGAAAGAAGAAATCAGACAAATGCTTTGAGGAATATAAAGCAATCAGGAAATAAATCATGCTGGCAATTGGTGAAAAAAAATCCTAAGGCTTTGTATACATGCATGAAAATCAATAAGGTAACAAGGGAAACAGTAGGACTGGTCATGGATAAAGAAGGGAATTTTTGCTCGTAGTCAGAGGATGTAGACGAGGTAGTAAACGAGTACTTTGCATCAACGGTGTTTTCATGGTCCCTTATGTTTGTAAGCAGGAGCACAAAAATGTTTCTTGAATATAAATCGACTTTACAGAAAACTATCAATGTTATGTTGATACCTGTGTTCAAGAAGGAACTGCAGATGCTGGAAAATCGAAGGTACACAAAAATGCTGGAGAAACTCAGCGGGTGCAGCAGCATCTATGGAGCGAAGGAGATAGGTAACGTTTCGGGCCGAAACCCTTCTTCAGACTGATAGGAAGGAAAAAGGGAGGAGGAGGAGCCCGAGGGCTGGGGGATGGGAGGAGACAGCTCGAGGGCTAAGGAAAGGGAGGAGACATCAAGGGCTAACAAAATTGGGAGAATTCAATGTTCATGCCTTCCGGATGCAGGCTCCCCAAGCGGAATATGAGGTGCTGTTCCTCCAATTTCCGGTGTTGCTCACTCTGGCAATGGAGGAGACCCAGGACAGAGAGGTCGGATTGGGAATGGGAGGGACAGTTGAAGTGCTGAGCCAATCGTCGGACAATCCTTGTTCAATATGTACCAGGGCCCCATCCCCGACCTCTACCTCCGTTACATCAACGACTGCTTTGGGGCCACCTCCTGCACCCACAGACAACTGACTGACTTCATCCACTTCACCACCAACTTCCATACGGCACTGAAATACACCTGGACTATTTCCGACACTTCCCTACCATTCCCAATCCGACCTCTCTGTCCTGGGTCTCCTCCATTGCCAGAGGGAGCAACACCGGAAATTGGAGGAACAGCACCTCATATTCCGCTTGGAGAGCCTGCATCCAGCGGGCTTGAACATTGAATTCTCCCAATTTTGTTAGCCCTTGATGTCTCCTCCCCTTCCTTAGCCCTCGAGCTGTCTCCTCCCATCCCCCAGCCCTCGGGCTCCTCCTCCTCCCTTTTTCCTTCCTACTCCCCGCCACCCCCTATCAGTCTGAAGAAGGGTTTCGGCCCGAAATGTTACCTATCTCCTTCGCTCCATAGATGCTGCTGCACCCGCTGAGTTTCTCCAGCATTTTTATGTACCTTATGTTGATACCTATTTGAATACAAATATACCAATAATTTTCTGAAATATTCAGATTCATCTTAAATTTAAGTACGTGGACAGAGCAATGCAGATGGTGGGGAAGCAGTGGGAAAGTGATCTTGGAAAAGAAAGGCACATTCAACAATTTTATCTATATAATTCTGATCTTTTGTTATCATGTTCAAGATTAAATGGAGGACCAATACTGTGCAATCTTTTGCAATGTTACGTAGGTGTAGCAGCCATACCGATAGACCAGTGGACAGATCAATCAATATTCTGTTAATACCAATCTTGGGAAAAGAGAGGCAGATTCAACAATTTTCTCAAAATAATTCTAATCTTTTGTTTTCATGTTACATATTAAATGGAGGTCCAAAACTATGAAATGTTTTGCAATATTACATATGTGTAGCAACCATGAGGAAAGATAGATGGGTGGACAGGTGGACAGGATTGAGATGAAATTTGACACTCCACACTGACATGGTCGATTGTCTCATTTCCAGCATCGACAACGACCCCAACTTCAACAACAGGTATTAGCAATGTTACAAAATTTTGAGATTTTAAAAATCAAGTCTGTAATTTATCCCATCAGATAAAGCATAAAAATAAGTTTAATTTGACACCTAATTCACTTTCATATCTCAAGTATTTAAAACTTTATGGCCATTTTCATACCAGGAAATGAGCATCTTGTTCCCTATTGATTTTCTATGGACATAACAAAAAAGCTGTGATCGTGAACAGTCAAAAGCCCATAAATTTCTTAAAAATTAAGAGAACTGAATGAAATTTTCAGTTATCTTAGATTGAAGCATTCTGAAACAAATATAAAATAATCTTACTTGGATGACCTGAAATTAAAGCATATAATTAGTTAGTTACCTAATTGTAGCTAAATTCAGACTTCAATTACTAGATCTAAACATCTATCCATTTCTTAATAAATGATTAACATTTTTAAATAGCCTAAATGTCCAAATAATATTCACAAATAATTCACAATAAAACATGATTTTAAAATCTCATTTACATTAATTTATAGGCCAAATGGAAGGAATTTAGTGCTCAATTGCTGTAAATAAATGCCCATTTAAATCAGCTTTCCAGTGGGTCCCTGTGGAACGCGCTGGTTTAGAACGTTCACATTGCGGTAGATTTGTGCCTCAAATGCCGAGAAAAATACTGCGGGATATAATGGGCCCAAATTGAGCTGCTCGCAATATTAAACTTTGTATAAAGGGTTCTTTAGAAGCCCTTTTTAATGTAAAAATATACAGCCTAACTTCAGATATTTGCTTTATGAGACCCTGCGGTTGCTGGCGGTCGCGGGTTTAGAGATTGATTTATAAACTACTATAACTATTATACGAGGCCTTTAAAACTAATAATAGCTTTTGCGACGGGGTCTTCCAGCGATTTTTCGTTAATAATTAACTAGGCTGAACATCTTCGATTTGAACAGCCTAGAGAAAATCGCGTTTTAAACCCGCCCCCTCTAAACGGCGCCAAAATCGCGCACACGGGCAGCAGCAGATTTTCAACGACGCTTCAGGTAGGCTTTGCAACATACCTACAGGTATGGTACCAGCTGGTCCACAGCAGGTTGTTATCATTCATATACATGGAACAACTCACTGATCTTTTATAAAGCCACTGCAACACTTGTTTTCAGATCCATTCCAGTCTGAGCCTCCACATTCCTTTCACCTCCCATTCCAAGAGCCGCATTGAATGGTGTGGAATCTCTGCTTGTGTTACCTTTGTCACGGATTTATTTAACTCCAAACAACTCACCCAATGATGGAATTGCTCAGATTCCTCTGGAACTAAACAGACAAATCTTGATTTACAGCATCAACATTTCAAACAACTACTTCAACAGGTAATAAGTTAGCAATAATAATGTAGCAAATGTCATGATCCTCACAAGTTGCTGCAAGCTTCAATCCACAAATAACCCACTCATAAGAGCATGGACATTTAAGGACATAAGTTGATTAAACCAGCAGTGTGGACACATTTAATAATCATAAAACCTACTTAATCCATAATATTTCAACACCCCCTGTCCCGCCCCTCAGTAGTCCCTCCAATTGCATAATATAGCATACTATTCTCCACTCTCTACTGATAGCATAGTTGCAAAATTACATCTTGATCTGTTTTCTCTCCAGAGCAAACAACATTTTCAATGACCACAGGTATGGACATTAGAATGACGACTTGACAAATAGTTATTTGATTTCAGTGTAATCTGATTTATTCTATAATCCCTGCACTCACATCTTCATTTGCATCCCTTCCAGAGTCAACAACATCATCATCAACTACAGGTATGATCATAGCCCCATCTCCTCAACACTCTGCTCACATTATCCCAGGAACATCAATCTTAAATTATTGCTGCTGATTTTGAATTCTTCACAACCCAATTCAATTGTATCTTCAACAGCAGCATCTGCAGCAACTATTGCATTAGAGTTAATCTCATAACTTGCTTCTTCCTTTCTCTGATCTGGCTCCACTGGTAAGGCCAGCATTTGATGCCCGTCCATCTCTGCTCAAGAAACGGTGACAGGGATCTGTCTTGTAATATCACAAATTAATAGATTTGATTCAGAAACAAGACAGCTCCACGGGGCCCCTGTGAAGTAATGTGGAGCATATGCAACAGAAAAATCATGTTCCCCAGTCTGTGAACCCATGGTTCAGTCTCACACCGAAGATAGACACAGAGTGCTGGACTAACTCAGCGGGACCAGCAATATCTCTGGAGAGAAGAAATGGGTGATGTTTCGGGTCGAGACCCTTCAGCTGACAAGAGATGGGGCCAAGTAACCCCACATCCAATGGATAAGGTCGAAGCTTGGAAACCTCAGCACATCTTATCGGGAACTATGGGACACATTGAACAAGTGCTTCTTATAGTGTAATAGATGAAGTGCAGCCGGTCAAGATGCTGGGTCCACACCTGCTCCTCAAGGGAGCTCAGGATGGGCAATAAATGCTGGTCTCGCCAGAATGGCTCATCCCATAAATAATTAATATATACCAATAGTTTTATTCTCTTTTTCTATTCCCATTCATCTTTCAGACGTTGTTGTTGGTGGCACCTCCGGACGTACGTATTGACCAATTTTACTTTGCACAAATAACAATAAATATTTAACTGGCAATCAGATTCAGCTGGTCAGTAATAGATGTTATCCATTGCTTCACACAGAGTTCTTTCTTTAGATGGTAGAGGGCAGGTTTCTGTTTGTTCAAAGATGATCTCAAACCATTTTCTTACAAAGGTTAGAGAGGGTCCTGACTCCAAACTTGGGTGTATTCTCTCTAATTTTGTGTCTTGCTCAGAAACAGATCTGATCTACTGAGTGAAGTGAAGTATGACCAGAATGCTAACATAACTGGAGTGCCTGTTAATATGAGGAGAGATTGAGAGGGCTACATGGCTTGGAAAGATGTTGTTCAGCTGGAAAGAGTGCAGAGAAGCTTTACGAGGTGATGTTGCCAGGACTTGATAGCCTGAGCTTTGGGGAGTGGTTGAGCAGGCTCGGACTTTATTCCTTGCAACACTGGGGGATGTATAGTGATCTTATTGAGGACTATAAGTTCATGAGGGGAAAAGATAGAGAAGATGCACAGAGTTTTTAGATTCAGTTTTAAAGATACAGTATGGACGCAGGCCCTTTGGCCATCGAGTCCATGCTGACAACGATCACCCATACACGAGTCTTTTACCCTGTGTAAGGGAATCAAGAACCACAACACATGGTTTAAGGTGGGTAGAGAAAGATTTAAGAGGAACCTGTGAGGCAAATGTTTTCACATAGCGGGTGGTGTGGATATGGAATGAGCTGCCAGAGCAGAGAATTAAAGCACAAACTACAGCAACATTTAAAAAACATTCAGACAAGGATAAGCACAGAAGAAGTTTTGAGGGACATAGGAAACGTGGGCAGATGGGACTAATGTAGATGGGACAGTTTTGTCTTCATGAGCACGTTGGGCCAAGGGGACCATTTTTTTCTCTATGACTGTGAGAATGATATGAGACAGAGATTAATACTTTAAATTGTGTTCTTTAGATGTCCACATGTAAACGGATTATCCTGCTGTGGAGATATAATGTAAAATGCTATTTACATACAGGATCTATAGATCACCCCTTATCCTCCAGTGCTCCAAGAAATAAAGTCCAAACCTGCTCAACCTCACCCTATAGCTCAGGCCCTCGAGTCCTAGCAACATCATCGTACTTCTTTCTGCACACCTTCCAGCTTTACAACATTTCCCCTATAACAGAGTGACCAAAACTGAATAATGCTCCAAAAGTAGCCTCAGCAATGTCTTATATAATTGTAACATGACCGCCCAACTTCTGTACTCATTACCCTGACTGATGAAGGCCAATTTGCCGAAAGACTTTTTGGCCCCGATATCTACCTGTGACGCCACATTCAAACAACTATGTACCTTCACTCCAAGATCTCTCTGGTCTACAATTTAGTGCATACCTCCTGACCTTGTTAGACTTTCCAAAATGCAACACCTCACATTTCTCTGTATTCAATTATAAATCCCATGAAGCAGTTCTCCACCAACCGGCTCATTCAATCAAGATCCTACTGCATTATTTGACAATCATCTTCACTATCTACAATACCACCCACTTTAGTGTCATCTGCTAATGTGATAGTCATACTTTATGCTCATCTATATCATTTCTTATGGATGCCTAGCAGCAATGGGCCCAGCACCGAAACCCCAGGCACACCACTAGTCACAGGCCTCCAACCCGAAAAGCAACCTCCTCCTTCACCCTCTACTTCTTTCCATGAAGCCAATTTGTTATCCATTCAGCTATTTCCCCTTAGATCACAAAAGTTAGTGTCATTGTTTTGAAATAACTACATCTCATATTCCACCTTGGTACCTAACAACCCAACGTAATGAATCTTGAATTCAGGTAACCCACACGACCTTCCTTCTTCTCCCACAAACACTCACCTGTCCATTCATTTTTCTTCTGCTTTTGTTCATCATTCCTATCACCACTCCCTCTATCTGTCCTCCACGTGGCTGAACTGCCCATCATTCTCTCCCCATCTCATTCCACTAATTAAGTTCCAACTTCTGTCCCACCCTAACTAGTACCGCAGTATGTAGGCTATCATACTTCTTTCCTCTCAGTTAAGATAGAGGGATGCGTTCAGTAACATCAGACACATTCAATCTAGACAGTGAATAAACAATTTCATCAGGCCATCTGTTGTTTCACTATTCACAAATGCCTGTCCATTCCCCTGATCACACAAACTCTACCTCACTGGAGTAAAGAGAGTGTCCTCGCTGCAAAACCAGAACCCTCCTCCCACAGCCAAAGCATCGTCTTTCACACCAATTCTTATCTTCCTTAATACAAATACAACCAGAGTGTGAATTACAACTGTTGTGGATTGAAATTGTCTGAAAATCAACCAAAGACAGTCACCAAAATCAGATTGAAAGAAATGCTTTTGTCCACGTAATCTGTTCAGTCATTTTCCATTCACCAACTCTTTCTCGTGTTTTCACATTCCTACCTACAACGGTGTCTTCTCCAGCATCTGAAACAACTACAACTTCAACAACAGGTATGGAATTTCACAGCATATTGTCACTTGTTCCCACCTCTACAATTCACTTGCAACATACAAATGAATCTCATCTCCTTCCAGTGAATACTGTCAGACTGCTGTCTCCCCCAGACAAACTAAGTTAACGACTGTCCAGCAATTGTTTACATGGAGTCACGCATTTCTGCTAAACTTTGCTTCTTTGCAGTGAATGAGACCATGAAGGGACCCTTTCACCCTGTTGACTAGGGAGTGGCCATTTCCCTCTAAAACCATCTGTAATCATTAGGGTTGGAATAGTGGGGTCGAGGCTCAACATAAAATGGTACCCAACATGTGCGCTCATCCAGTGGGAACTGAATGCATTTTAAACCTGGCCTGGACGGGACAACTGGTTCAGCTGTCCTACCAGCCCAAAGTGAGATGGTAGCAGGTAGCAAGGACCGAGAACCACTCCAAGTCAACCAATTGTCTTTGCAGCAAAAATTGGACATGCAGCATTTAAATTAACCAAAACACAGATAAACTACTTTTGACAGCTATTTACTGTGTGGGTGAAACTAAAACTAACATTGGGCAGGTCAGACCACGAGTTAGTGCATCTTATGGATTGTAACTACTGTTGCTGGAGATAAATGTGGTATCAATTGTCTGCCTTCCTGCTCCAGTCTGGGTGAAAATGTGTATCCACCAGAATCTGACAGGCCTCCCATCACCACTCTGTTGGGGGATTAACATTCGCTCCCACCAAATATGTGGAAATACAGCCCGGATTCAGCACCTCCTAATTGTAACCAAATCATCTTCATGACATGTTATTCATCAAAGATGTAATTGCCCCCCAGACCTTCAATGTGTAAGCTATCATGGTTATGGGAAGAAGACACGAGAATGGGGTTGAGAGGGAAAGATAGATCAGCCATGATAGAATGGTGGAGTAGACTCGATGGGCCAAATGGCCTACTTCTGCTCCTATGACTTCTGAATTTATGAACTATGAAAAGTTAAGAGTGTTTAATTGTCAAACAAACAATTAAATTCTTACTTGCAGCAGCATGATAAGTAATTGCTCCTCATCTTCAACCCATGAGAACATGAAAACATGAACCAGCAGAAGAAGTCAGCACGCAGGTCTTTCAGTTGTTTCTGCCAGTAATTCATCAAGATAATGGCTAATACATCAACCCAGAATCTACATCAGAATATTCATAGACATACCGAATCTCCTCAATCTTTGAGGAAAGAAGAGGTATAGATGGATATTGTTGAAGATTACATCAATGTACTGGGCCCAGGACAGATCTTCAGAGATATGCATGCCCAGTAACTGGAAAGAGTTGACTCTCTCCATCGTCATTGCAGAAGGTAGCGGCAGTTAGATTTCAGCGGCATTGATCGATTGTGTTGGTAGGTAATTGTAGTGGATTCAGGTCTTTGCCAAGGTAGGTGTTGATATGCACCAAAACCAAACTCTCAAAGCACTTCTTCATCACGACCATTAGTGCCACTGTTTGGTGGTCATTGAGACATATTTAGTTCAGTTTAGCTTGGACGAGTTTAATTAAGTTCAGTTTTAATTTAGTCCCTAGTCCCAGTGACCTGTACACTATTTCTACCCCACATGCCAGGGACAATTTATAGAAGCCAATTCATGTACGAATCGGCAGGTCTTTAGAATGTGGGAAGAAACACACATGGTCACAGGGAGAACATTCAATCTCCGGACAGACACTAAATGTAGTCAGGATCTAATCCGGGTGTATGGCGTTGTAAGGCAACATCTCTGTCGCTGCGCCACTGTGTCACTCTCTGTATTCTTCTTGTCATGGTACTCTTCTAGTGCCCGAGTATTATTGAAGCCCTTTGAAGCAGATAGGAACCTCAGACCTTAATAATGACAGATTCAAGATGTCCGCAAAATCTCCTGCAAGTTGGTTGGCTTAGTTACTTGATTCACCCTCGTGATGCATCTTCTGACACCAGCCTTGGTGACTGAAAATACGATGCCATCGGAAGCTCTGGGTGCACAAGAAGACACGTCCGTGTTCAACTTTTCAAATCGAGCGTAGAATGCAACAAGCCTAAGCGGGAGTGATGCCACACTCTCGCTTGAGCTGCCACGTGGTTTTGTGAAGGCGTGAGAGTCCTGCCACAGTTGCTGAATATCCATCTCATCTTCCAGTTTGGAGCAAAATTTGCTTTCCAAAGCATTCTTCCACTGAATTGATCAAGGTTGGAAATGGAATTTATTACTCTTCTTCAACCATGCAAGTACTCATTTGATCGATGGGAGACTTATACTGGCAAGTTGATCAGTGTTTAAGTCCAACATGTTTCAATATGGAGGTAGGATAAGGATGGCAATGGAAGGGAACCTTGTCTGATCACAGAGGTTGTAACAGTTCAAAAGAAAAATGAACTCTATGTAAGGATTAGAAAGAAGAAATCAGACAAATGCTTTGAGGAATATAAAGCAATCAGGAAATAAATCATGCTGGCAATTGGTGAAAAAGAATCCCAAGGCTTTGTATACATCCATGAAAATAAATAGGGTAGGACTGATCAAGGAACTGCAGATGCTGGAAAATCGAAGGTACACAAAAATGCTGGAGAAACTCAGCGGGTGCAGCAGCATCTATGGAGCGAAGGAGATAGGTAACGTTTCGGGCCGAAACCCTTCTTCAGACTGATAGGGGGTGGCAGGGAGTAGGAAGGAAAAAGGGAGGAGGACGAGCTCGAGGGCTGGGGGATGGGAGGAGACAGCTCGAGAGCTAAGGAAAGGGAGGAGACACATCAAGGGCTAACAAAATTGGGAGAATTCAATGTTCATGCCTTCCGGATGCAGGCTCCCCAAGCGGAATATGAGGTGCTGTTCCTCCAATTTCTGGTGTTGCTCACTCTGGCAATGGAGGAGGCCCAGGACAGAGAGGTCGGATTGGGAATGGGAGGGGCAGTTGAAGTGCTGAGCCAATCGTCGGACAATCCTTGTTCAATATGTACCAGGGCCCCATCCCTGACCTCTACCTCCGTTACATCAACGACTGCTTTGGGGCCACCTCCTGCACCCACAGACAACTGACTGACTTCATCCACTTCACCACCAACTTCCATCCGGCACTGAAATACACCTGGACTATTTCCGACACTTCCCTACCATTCCCAATCCGACCTCTCTGTCCTGGGTCTCCTCCATTGCCAGAGGGAGCAACACCGGAAATTGGAGGAACAGCACCTCATATTCCGCTTGGAGAGCCTGCATCCGGCGGGTATGAACATTGAATTCTCACAATTTTGTTAGCCCTTGATGTCTCCTCCCCTTCCTTAGCCCTCGAGCTGTCTCCTCCCATCCCCCAGCCCTCGGGCTCCTCCTCCTCCCTTTTTCCTTTCTACTCCCCGCCACCCCCTATCAGTCTGAAGAAGGGTTTCCGCCCGAAACGTTACCTATCTCCTTCGCTCCATAGATGCTGCTGCACCCGCTGAGTTTCTCCAGCATTTTTATGTACCTTATGTTGATACCTATTTGAATACAAATATACCAATAATTTTCTGAAATATTCAGATTCATCTCAAATTTAAGTACGTGGACAGAGCAATGCAGATGGTGGGGAAGCAGTGGGAAAGTGATCTTGGAAAAGAAAGGCACATTCAACAATTTTATCTATATAATTCTGATCTTTTGTTATCATGTTCAAGATTAAATGGAGGACCAATACTGTGCAATCTTTTGCAATGTTACGTAGGTGTAGCAGCCATACCGATAGACCAGTGGACAGATCAATCAATATTCTGTTAATACCAATCTTGGGAGGAGAGAGGCAGATTCAACAATTTTCTCAAAATAATTCTAATCTTTTGTTTTCATGTTACATATTAAATGGAGCTCCAAAACTATGAAATGTTTTGCAATATTACATATGTGTAGCAACCATGAGGAAAGATAGACAGGTAGACAGGTGGACAGGATTGAGATGAAATTTGACACTCCACACTGACATGGTCGATTGTCTCATTTCCAGCATCGACAACGACCCCAACTTCAACAACAGGTATGGTATCAGCTGGTCCACAGCAGGTTGTTATCATTCATATACATGGACCAACACACTGATCTTCTATAAAGCCACTGCAACATTTGTTTTCAGACCTCCATTCCAGTCTGAGCCTCCACATTCCTTTCACCTCCCATTCCAAGAGCCGCATTGAATGGTGTGGAATCTCTGCTTGTGTTACCTTTGTCATGAATTTATTTAACTCCAAACAACTCACCCAATGATGGAATTGCTCAGATTCCTCTGGAACTAAACAGACAAATCTTGATTTACAGCATCAACATTTCAAACAACTACTTCAACAGGTAATAAGTTAGCAATAATAATGTAGCAAATGTCATGACATTTAAGGACATAAGTTGATTAAACCAGCAGTGTGGACACATTTAATAATCATAAAACCTACTTAATCTATAATATTTCAACACCCCCCGTCCCGCCCCTCAGTAGTCCCTCCAATTGCATAATATAGCATACTATTCTCCACTCTCTACTGATAGCATAGTTGCAAAATTACATCTTGATCAGTTTTCTCTCCAGAGCCAACAACATTGTCATCGACCACAGGTATGGACATTAGAATGACGACTTGACAAATAGTTATTTGATTTCAGTGTAATCAGATTTATTCTATAATCCCTGCACTCACATCTTCATTTGCATCCCTTCCAGAGTCAACAACATCATCAACAACTACAGGTATGATCATAGCCCCATCTCCTCAACACTCTGCTCACATTATCCCAGGAACATCAATCTTAAATTATTGCTGCTGATTTTGAATTCTTCACAACCCAATTCAATTGTATCTTCAACAGCAGCATCTGCAGCAACTATTGCATTAGAGTTAATCTCATAACTTGCTTCTTCCTTTCTCTGATCTGGCTCCACTGGTAAGGCCAGCATTTGATGCCCGTCCATCTCTGCTCAAGAAACGGTGACAGGGATCTGTCTTGTAATATCACAAATTAATAGATTTGATTCAGAAACAAGACAGCTCCACGGGGCCTCTGTGAAGTAATGTGGAGCATATGCAACAGAAAAATCATGTTCCCCAGTCTGTGAACCCATGGTTCAGTCTCACACCGAAGATAGACACAGAGTGCTGGACTAACTCAGCGGGACCAGCAATATCTCTGGAGAGAAGAAATGGGTGATGTTTCGGGTCGAGACCCTTCAGTTGACAAGAGATGGGGCCAAGTAATCCCACATCCAATGGATAAGGTCGAAGCTTGGAAACCTCAGCACATCTTATCGGGAACTATGGGACACATTGAACAAGTGCTTCTTATAGTGTAATAGATGAAGTGCAGCCGGTCAAGATGCTGGGTCCACACCTGCTCCTCAAGGGAGCTCAGGATGGGCAATAAATGCTGGTCTCGCCAGAATGGCTCATCCCATAAATAATTAATATATACCAATAGTTTTATTCTCTTTTTCTATTCCCATTCATCTTTCAGACTTTGTTAATGGTGCCACCATCGGAAGTACGTATTGATCAATTTTACTTTGCACAAATAACAATAAATATTTAACTGGCAATCAGATTCAGCTGGTCAGTAATAGATGTTATCCATTGCTTCACACAGAGTTCTTTCTTTAGATGGTAGAGGGCAGGTTTCTGTTTGTTCAAAGATGATCTCAAACCATTTTCTTACAAAGGTTAGAGAGGGTCCTGACTCCAAACTTGGGTGTATTCTCTCTAATTTTGTGTCTTGCTCAGAAACAGATCTGATCTACTGAGTGAAGTGAAGTATGACCAGAATGCTAACATAACTGGAGTGCCTGTTAATATGAGGAGAGATTGAGAGGGCTACATGGCTTGGAAAGATGTTGTTCAGCTGGAAAGAGTGCAGAGAAGCTTTACGAGAGGATGTTGCCAGGACTTGATAGCCTGAGCTTTGGGGAGTGGTTGAGCAGGCTCGGACTTTATTCCTTGCAACACTGGGGGATGTATAGTGATCTTATTGAGGACTATAGGTTCATGAGGGGAAAAGATAGAGAAGATGCACAGAGTTTTTAGATTTAGTTTTAAAGATACAGTATGGACGCAGGCCCTTTGGCCATCGAGTCCATGCTGACAACGATCACCCATACACGAGTCTTTTACCCTGTGTAAGGGAATCAAGAACCACAACACATGGTTTAAGGTGGGTAGAGAAAGATTTAAGAGGAACCTGTGAGGCAAATGTTTTCACATAGCGGGTGGTGTGGATATGGAATGAGCTGCCAGAGCAGAGAATTAAAGCACAAACTACAGCAACATTAAAAAAACATTCGGACAAGGATAAGCACAGAAGAAGTTTTGAGGGACATAGGAAACGTGGGCAGACGGGACTAATGTAGATGGGGCAGTTTTGTCTTCATGAGCACGTTGGGCCAAGGGGACCATTTTTTTCTCTATGACTGTGAGAATGATATGAGACAGAGATTAACACTTTAAATTGTGTTCTTTAGATGTCCACATGTAAACGGATTATCCTGCTGTGGAGATATAATGTAAAATGCTATTTACATACAGGATCTATAGATCACGCCTTATCCTCCAGCGCTCCAAGAAATAAAGTCTTAACCTGCTCAACCTCTCCCTATAGCTCAGGCCCTCGAGTCCTAGCAACATCATCGTACTGCTTTCTGCACACCTTCCAGCTTTACAACATTTTCCCTATAACAGAGTGACCAAAACTGAATAATACGCCAAAAGTAGCCTCAGCAATGTCTTATATAACTGTAACATGACCGCCCAACTTCTGTACTCAATTCCCTGACTGATGAAGGCCAATTTGCCGAAAGCCTTTTTGGCCCCCATTTCTACCTGTGACGCCACATTCAAACAACTATGTACCTTCACTCCAAGATCTCTCTGGTCTACAATTTAGTGCATACCTCCTGACCTTGTTAGACTTTCCAAATTGCAACACCTCACATTTCTCTGTATTCAATTATAAATCCCATGAAGCATTTCTCCACCAACCGGCTCATTCAATCAAGATGCTACTGCATTATTTGTCAATCATCTTCACTATCTACAATACCACCCACTTTAGTGTCATCTGCAAATGTGATAGTCATGCTTTATGCTCATCTATATCATTTCTTATGGATGCCTAACAGCAATGGGCCCAGCACCGAAACCCCAGGCACACCACTAGTCACAGGCCTCCAGCCCGAAAAGCAACCTCCTCCTTCACCCTCTACTTCTTTCCATGAAGCCAATTTGTTATCCATTCAGCTATCTCCCCTTAGATCACAAAAGTTAGTGTCATTGTTTTGGAATAACTACATCTCATATTCCACCTTGGTACCTAACAACCCAACGTAATGAATCTTGAATTCAGGTAACCCACACGACCTTCCTTCTTCTCCCACAAACACTCACCTGTCCATTCATTTTTCTTCTGCTTTTGTTCATCATTCCTATCACCACTCCCTCTATCTGTCCTCCACGTGGCTGAGCTGCCCATCATTCTTTCCCCATCTCATTCCACTAATTAAGTTCCAACTTCTGTCCCACCCTAACTTGTACCGCAGTATGTTGGCTATCATACTTCTTTCCTCTCAGTTAAGATAGAGGGATGCGTTCAGTAACATCAGACACATTCAATCTAGACAGTGAATAAACAATTTCATCAGGCCATCTGTTGTTTCACTATTCACAAATGCCTGTCCATTCCCCTGATCACACAAACTCTACCTCACTGGAGTAAAGAGAGTGTCCTCGCTGCAAAACCAGAACCCTCCTCCCACAGCCAAAGCATCGTCTTTCACACCAATTCTTATCTTCCTTAATACAGATACAACCAGAGTGTAGGTTGACAATAAATTGAATTGTAATTGTATTGTATTGTGTGAATTACAACTGTTGTGGATTGAAATTGTCTGAAAATCAACCAAAGACAGTCACCAAAATCAGATTGAAAGAAATGCTTTTGTCCATGTAATCTGTTCAGTCATTTTCCATTCACCAACTCTTTCTCGTGTTTTCACATTCCTACCTACAACGGTGTCTTCTCCAGCATCTGAAACAACTACAACTTCAACAACAGGTATGGAATTTCACAGCATATTGTCACCTCTACAATTCATTTGCAACATACAAATGAATCTCATCTCCTTCCAGTGAATACTGTCAGACTGCTGTCTCCCCCAGTCAAACTAAGTTAACGACTGTCCAGCAATTGTTTACATGGAGTCACGCATTTCTGCTAAACTTTGCATCTTTGCAGTGAATGAGACCATGAAGGGACCCTTTCACCCTGTTGACTGGGGAGTGGCCATTTCCCTCCTAAACCATCTGTGATCATTAGGGTTGGAATAGTGGGGTCGAGGCTCAACATAAAATGGTACCCAACATGTGCGCTCATCCAGTGGGAACTGAAGGCATTTTAAACCTGGCCTGGACGGGACAGCTGGTTCAGCTGTCCTACCAGCCCAAAGTGAGATGGTAGCAGGTAGCAAGGACCGAGAACCACTCCAAATCAACCAATTGTCTTTGCAGCAAAAATTGGACATGCAGCATTTAAATGACCCAAAACACAGATAAACTACTTTTGACAGCTATTTACTGTGTGGGTGAAACTAAAATTAACATTGGGCAGTGCAGACCACGAGTTAGTGCATCTTATGGATTGAAACTACTGTTGCTGGAGATAAATGTGGTATCAATTGTCTTCCTTCCTGCTCCAGTCTGGGTGAAAATGTGTATCCACCAGAATCTGACAGGCTTCCCATCACCACTCTGTTGGGGGATTAACATTCGCTCCCACCAAATATGTGGAAATACAGCCCGGATTCAGCACCTCCTAATTGTAACCAAATCATCTTCATGACATGTTATTCATCAAAGATGTAATTGCCCCCCAGACCTTCAATGTGTAAGCTATCATGGTTATGGGAAGAAGACACGAGAATGGGGTTGAGAGGGAAAGATAGATCAGCCATGATAGAATGGTGGAGTAGACTCGATGGGCCAAATGGCCTACTTCTGCTCCTATGACTTCTGAATTTATGAACTATGAAAAGTTAAGAGTGTTTAATTGTCAAACAAACAATTAAATTCTTACTTGCAGCAGCATGATAAGTAATTGCTCCTCATCTTCAACCCATGAGAACATGAAAACATGAACCAGCAGAAGAAGTCAGCACGCAGGTCTTTCAGTTGTTTCTGCCAGTAATTCATCAAGATAATGGCTAATACATCAACCCAGAATCTTCATCAGAATATTCATAGACATACCGAATCTCCTCAATCTTTGAGGAAAGAAGAGGTATAGATGGATATTGTTGAAGATTACATCAATGTACTGGGCCCAGGACAGATCTTCAGAGATATGCATGCCCAGTAACTGGAAAGAGTTGACTCTCTCCATCGTCATTGCAGAAGGTAGCGGCAGTTAGATTTCAGCGGCATTGATCGATTGTGTTGGTAGGTAATTGTAGTGGATTCAGGTCTTTGCCTAGGTAGGTGTTGATATGCACCAAAACCAAACTCTCAAAGCACTTCTTCATCACGACCATTAGTGCCACTGTATGGTGGTCATTGAGACATATTTAGTTCAGTTTAGCTTGGACGAGTTTAATTAAGTTCAGTTTTAATTTAGTCCCTAGTCCCAGTGACCTGTACACTATTTCTACCCCACATGCCAGGGACAATTTATAGAAGCCAATTCATGTACGAATCGGCAGGTCTTTAGAATGTGGGAAGAAACACACATGGTCACAGGGAGAACATTCAATCTCCGGACAGACACTAAATGTAGTCAGGATCTAATCCGGGTGTATGGCGTTGTAAGGCAACATCTCTGTCGCTGCGCCACTGTGTCACTCTCTGTATTCTTCTTGTCATGGTACTCTTCTAGTGCCCGAGTATTATTGAAGCCCTTTGAAGCAGATAGGAACCTCAGACCTTAATAATGACAGATTCAAGATGTCCGCAAAATCTCCTGCAAGTTGGTTGGCTTAGTTACTTGATTCACCCTCGTGATGCATCTTCTGACACCAGCCTTGGTGACTGAAAATATGATGCCATCGGAAGCTCTGGGTGCACAAGAAGACACGTCCGTGTTCAACTTTTCAAATCGAGCGTAGAATGCAACAAGCCTAGGCGGGAGTGATGCCACACTCTCGCTTGAGCTGCCACATGGTTTTGTGAAGGCATGAGAGTCCTGCCACAGTTGCTGAATATCCTTCTCATCTTCCAGTTTGGAGCAAAATTTGCTTTCCAAAGCATTCTTCCACTGAATTGATCAAGGGTGGAAATGGAATTTATTACTCTTCTTCAACCATGCACGCTTATACATTTCCTTTGCCTCAGTGATGCTCAATAAACTTAACATACAGTAACTAACACACCATCTGAGTTCAATTTCCTGTACTGACTGAGCAATCGAAAGGAGCAACTGAAAAAAGCTGCAGAGAAAGTGCTGCACTGTAAGTAATATCTTCAATGAAAGACAATATAAACAGATACACCTTGTATCTACTATAATGCAAAATGCTGTCTTCATCACACTGACAGTAACACTAACAGAGTACTATGTTTACGTACAGTATCTGTTGTGCTGATGCCAGTCAGGATTTCATTGTTTCGTTTCAGGACATATGACAATAAAACATTCCTGAATCTTGAATTTAAAAAAACTATCAGTGGGTAATGATGGACCCAGTTCCTAAAGCCTTCAGCTTCGGCATTTCCGCATGGTTAGAAATCCAGATTACACTAGTTTTTCCTCCAACTTATTTCTATACCAGGCAAAATGACAACCTATGTATATGATCATCAAACATCAACGCCAGAAGGTAATGAAGCCATTATTATCATGTGATTCCCATTCAGATTAATAAGGACTTGAATGGAAACAGAACCAGTTGGAAGTGACCATTGAATGGGTGATCAGGGTGTGATCATGACCTGGTAAAATCTCCTCTACCTCATGTTAAATCCATACCATTTTCAGGCAACTAACAGAAGTTATGATTGATTATACCTTTAATAATCCTTTACAGGAAATTACAGTGCCACGACAGCTTCAAGACAGACATAACACCACACATTTCCTCAAATGGCTTCCATACTTAGCAAGTTAAAATACAAGTTAAAATACAAGTTAAAATACAATTAATTTTTTTTAAAGTGCAGTTATTTATGCGCATTATATAACCTTATAGCAGCTGGTAAACAGGACTTCCTATGTCTCTCAGTTTTGCACATTGGTGCAATCAGCCTCTGACTGAAGATGCTGCTCTTGATCACCTTCAGGGCATGGAGTGGGTGAGTGGGGTTGGTCATTATTGAACCCAGTTTGTTCAGAGTTCTGGCCTCTGCCACCTGCTGGACCGTTCGTTGCTCAGCCCCGACTACTGAGCCGGCCTTCCTGATTAGCTTGTCCAGTCTGTTTTTGTCCACTATACGGGCGCCATCTCCCCAACAGGCCACAGCAAAAAACAGAGCACTGGCCACCACTGAATTGTAGACACTGCACAGTAGGGGTTGGCAGATGTTAAATGACCTCAGCCTCCTTAAAAAATACAGTCGGCTTTGTCCCTTCCTGTACACCGCCTCCATATGACACTTCCAGTTCAGCTCACTGTCAAGCTGCACCCCAAGGTACCTGTGGTTAGCGACCACCTCCACCTCAGTGCCCTTAATGGTGATTGGTGTTGCTTGAGTCCTCCTCCTCCCCCTCCTGAAGTCCACAACTATCTCCTTAGTTTTTTTGGTGTTAAGATGGAGGTTATTGTGTGCACTCCACTCCACAAAGTTACTTATTATGTCTACTTATTGCCTTTGATTATGGGATGAGTAATCCTTTGTATGTCTATTCTTATCAAATATAACAGCATCCACCCATGTAACTCTGGAATGCTGCCCAGATTCATTTTTTAGCACTGTCGCCATTTCTTTTAATTCCCAACTATGTCCTGTAGATTGGTTTATGCATGAGAACCAATCATAGTAGAATAGGATCACTAACCCCACCCTACTGTACGATTTATACTAACACCCACTTCCTACACTGGTCAGTCTTGGAAACGGTCATGATGTTCTAACAACTAACAACCTGCTGTACTGCTATAATACGAATACTGATTAAAAATGATCTTGGACTTCAGATTGTATTCTATCGCTATATACATGACCAAACATCTGTCTATCACTGCTTTGAATGAACGCATTGACAAAGCCTTTATAGCCAGATGTGTTCTCACCGTGCTCCTCTATAACTACAATCAGACGGCCTGGGTCTGATCAAATATTCTCGTAGTAAACGTGAACTTACCATCTGCCTTTAGCCAAAATGACCTTTTGGAGGAATTCAGCAGCACAGACAAGATCTGAGGAGGGAATTGAACTGTGAACGTTTCACATTGGGAACCTTCTTGATTTCCTGTTATATACTGAAGTGCACGACTCCACATTTACCCACCACCCATTGTGTGAAAACCTTGTGCCTCAGAATTGTAGTAAATCTTCCCCTTTCACCGTAAATCTATGTCCTCTGGTTCTTGATCCCACTATTCTGGGTAAAAGAGTCTGTGCATATCCTCTACCTATCCCCTCGTGATCTTTTACACCTTTATCAGATCACCCCTATTCTTCTTTGCTCCAAGGATTACAGTCCTGGCCTGCCTAACCTCTCACTATAGCTCAGGCCCACAGGTCCTGGCACCATCCTCGTTAATATTCTCAGCACCGTTTCCAGCTTAACACATCGTTCCAATAGCAGGGAAAGATTTTACAATAATGGCATGAAGTTTCCAATTCAATATCCTGAGAACTGGTTCTATGAACTGAGGGAAAATTGAATGATATTCTACTCCGCCTATTCACAGAAACTAATGTCTTCCTTCCAGCACCAACATCGACCACAACTTCAACAAGTAAGTGATGAACAACACATTAACAATTACACTTCGCATTAACTTGGGAACAACTATTCCCAGGATGTTAACTAGTTACTTTTGATGAAGTGGAGGAGAGTGAGTGTTTTAATACTTTCAGTCAAAACCTTAATATAATTAGACATTTTATCTTAACCTTTCTGAGTTTATTGTAAACTTCGGAAATTATGAAATGAGAGGCAAATATTCTGCTCCGTCATAATTTTACTGAAATAAAATTTGAGATCTACACAAATGAGACATTGAGATTATCATGGAAGTGAATTACACATTTTGTCGACAGTCACAACCTCTTCCTCAGGGTGGAAATGTCCAACATGAGAGGGCACAGCTATCATGTGAGTGGGGGAGTTTAATGAAGATGTCCAGGGCAATTTTTTTATGGCATAGTGGGGGCTGGATGTCGGAACACATTGCCAGGAGTAGTGGTGGAGGCATACACTATAGTGCCGTTTAAGAGGCTTTTTAATTGGCACATTGAAGTACAGGGAAGAGAGGGATTGAATTGCCAATCAGTAAAGCCGTAGATTGGTTGCAGCAAGTGAACTTCAGGTCAGGTCAGATGCAGGAACATTAAAAAGCCCGTCCGTGGACAGGTCTGTAAAATACGAAAAAACTTTTTCACCCAGAGAGTTGTGAATTTGTGGAATTCCCTGCCACAGAGGGCAGTGGAGGCCAAATCACTGGATGGATTTAAGAGAGAGTTAGATAGAGCTCTAGGGGCTAGTGGAATCAAGGGATAGGGGGAGAAGGCAGGCACGGGTTATTGATTGGGGACGATCAGCCATGATCACAATGAATGGCGGTGCTGGCTCAAAGGGCCGAATGGCCTCCTCTTGCACCCATTTTTTCTATGTTTCTAGAGGAGCATATTAGACCTTGAAATTAACCTAGCCAGGTGACAGGTGTAACAGCCGTAGAGTATTTTGGGATCAGTGATCACAACTCCATACGTTTTGATGTGGACAAATGGAACTACAGATGCCGGATAAGTTTTAAGTTTGTTGTGAAGAGCGATAAGTCTGGACCTTGCGGGAAGGTACTAAATTGCAGGAATTGAAGATTACAGCAACATTTAGCAGGAGCTAGGGTGAGTAAAGTGGGAGCCGTTGTCATTTGCAAAGTGACCGATAGGAGACTCATACTGGCAAGTTGATCAGTGTTAAAGACTAGCATGTTTCAATAAGGAGGAAGGATAAGGATGGCAATGGAAGGGAACCTTGACTGATCACAGAGGTTGCAACAGCTCAAAAGAAAATTGAACTCCAAGGATTAGAAAGAATAAATCAGACAAGTACTTTGAGGAATATAAAGCGATCAGGTAATAAATCACGCTGACAATTGGTGAACAAAAATCCCAAGGCTTTGTATACATGCATGAAAATCAATAAGGTAACAAGGGAAACAGTAGGACTGGTCATGGATAAAGAAGGGAATTTTTGCTCGTAGTCAGAGGATGTAGACGAGGTAGTAAACGAGTAATTTGCATCAACGGTGTTTTCATGGTCCCTTATGTTTGTCAGCAAGAGCACAAAAATGTTTCTTGAATATAAATCGACTTTACAGAAAACTATCAATGTTCTGTTGTTACATATTTGAGTACAAATATACCAATGATTTTCTGAAATATTCATATTCATCTCAAATTTAAATACGTGGACAGAGCGATGTAGACGGTGGGGAAGCAGTGGGAAAGTGATCTTGGAAAAGAAAGGCGCATTCAACAATTTTCACAATATAATTCTGATCTTTTGTTATCAAGTTCAAGATTAAATGGAGGACCAAAACGGCCCAATATTTTGCAATGTTACGTAAGTGTAGCAACCATGAGAAAAGATAGACCAGTAGACAGATGGACAGGATTGAGATGAAATTTTACATTACACTCTGACATGGTCAATTTTCTCATTTCCAGCATCGACAACGACTCCGACTTCAACAACAGGTATGGTATCAACTGGGCCACAGCAGGTTGTTATCATTCATGTATACGGACCAACAGACTGATCTTCTACAAAGCCACTGCGACACTTTATTTAGACCTACATTCCAGTGTGTAGTACCACGTTCCTTTCACCTCCCATACCAAGAGCCGCATTGAATGGTGTGGAATCTCTGCTTGTGTTGCCTTTATCACGGGTTTATTTAACTCCAAACAACTCTCCCAATTATCGATGGTGCAATTACTCAGCATCCTCAGGAACTAAACCAAAAAAATCTTTATTTACAGAATCAACACTTCAGACAACTACTTCAACTTCAACTACCTGTTAGCAATAAGTTAGCAATAAAAATTTGTGATTTGCATGATCCTCACAAGTCTATGCACCGTTCAATTCCCAAAAATCCCACTCATGGACATGGACACTTAAGGATGTAAATTAATTAAACCAGCAGCGTGGACATATTTCATAATCATAAAACCTACTGCACTAATAATCACATTTTTTTTGGAAAGTCAAACTGGCTTTATCCATTGAAACATAGACTAGTTGGATGACAATTTTCATTCTGGGTCCTCTTGAAATTAAACAATACCTCATCAATGCATCAATTGAAATTTTCTTGTGAAAAACAGGGTGACTATTTACAAGTTCATATTGGCCAAGCAAGATCCCATTGGGTTCATTGAATTCTGTCCTCTTGTTTACTACAGTAATATAAATGCAAGGCCATATTCTGAGATCAATTCTTGCCCCACCATCTTCATCAGCCTCATTCAGTTTTTCACACTGTTGTGTAAAGTCCTTTGGAAAAACAATTCTTTGTTTTCATCCTACAATGAGAAACTATTTTTCAAAGCTTCCACACTTACTCTATACTCTTTAAAAAAAAATAAAAATTTCCAGTCTGCCTATTCACACAAACTAATGTGTTTCTTCCAGCACCAACATCGACCACAACTTCAACAACAAGTAAGTAATGAACAAAACGTGGACAATTACACAATGCATTAACTTGGGAACAACTATTCCCAGGATGTGAACTTGTTACTCTTGATGAGGTGGAGGAGAGTATTTTAATATTTTCAGATCAACACAAATGGGACGGAGATCATCATGGAAGTAAATTCAGTAATTTGTGTACATTCAGAACCTTTTTTCTCTGGGTGGAAATGTCCAACATTAGCTCGCATAGCTGTCAGACGAGTATGAGATTTTAATGAAGTTGGGTTGGGCAAATGTTTTGATGTAGACAGTGGGGTGGGAGGAGGGCTATAGCACATTGCAGGAGTAAACCTGATCTACTCATTGAAGTCAGAGGGTTGCAGTGCAATGGTATTATTATTGCAGGAGGTCTTTGACGAATGGAGTTCTGAGTGATCCGTAGGAGAAAATTGTGTGTTTGACCTGTTCTTTGCCTCCCTCCCACCATTCCCCACTCCACTCTGTCTCTCCCTCGAATGTTTGGCCGACAGGAATTAACGATCTGCTGTAGCAACAACAAAGTGCAGGTGCTGGTTTTCTAAATAAGGAAGGTCACAATCCGAAATGTCGCTTATCCATGTTCTCCAGAGATGAGGCCTGACACGCTGAGTTACTCCAGCACTTTGTGTCTTTATTTAAAATCTCCTGCTGACTGCCTTTCTAGAATTTCCAGAAGTGCTGCTTTTACTTCAGTGAATGAAACACTGGAAACAACCCATAAACACTGAGAAGGCGTACGAGAGGCATCACAATCTGGCCAAGACAACAGGCTGTCTGAAAGTTGTAGTCCTTAAACGTCTTTCGAGTGGGATCACAATTAAGATTTCCCATTGGAAGATGATGGATACAATATACTTATATATCCTGCATACGAATGTATCCCTTGCCTCTCAGCAACAATCACCCATCACATTTATGAACATGTGTGAAACTGTACTTCAGATATTTCTTAAAAATGTTGGGAGAATATGATGATGCATTTGTACTCTGAGGATTCCAGACAGGGCTGTCAATGGTTATGTTTGAAAGCAGGAGCACAAAAATGTTTCCTGAACATAAAAAGGGTTTGCAGAAAACAATCAATATTCTGTTAATACCTTGGGAAAAGAGAGGCAGATTCAACAATGTTCACAAAATAATTCTAATTTTTGTTTACATGTTAAATATTAAGTGGAGGTCCAAAACTATGAAATGTTTTGCAATATTACATATGTGTAGCAACCATGAGGAAAGATAGACGGGTGGATAGATGGACAGGATTGAGATGAAATTTGACCCTCCACTGACATGGTCAATTGTCTTATTTTCAGCATCGACAATGACCCCAACTTCAACAACAGGTATGGTATCAGCTGGTCCACAGCAGGTTGTTATCATTCATATCCATGGACCAACCGACTGATCTTCTATAAAGCCACTGCAACACTTGTTTTCAGACCTCCATTCCAGTCTGAGCCTCCACATTCCTTTCACCTCCCATTCCAGGAGCCGCATTGAATGGTGTGGAATCTCTGCTTGTGTTACCTTTGTCACGGGTTTATTTAACTCCAAACAACTCACCCAATGATGGAATTTCTCAGATTCCTCTGGAACTAAACAGACAAATCTTGATTTACAGCATCAATATTTCAAACAACTACTTCAACAGGTAATAAGTTAGCTATAATAATGTAGCAAATGTCATGATCCTTACAAGTTGCTGCAAGTTTCAATCCACAAATAACCCACTCATAAGAGCATGGACACTTAAGGACATAAGTTGATTAAACCAGCAGTGTTGTCACATTTATTCATCATAAAACCTACTCCTCCAATATTGTATGTTTTTTCGACAGTCAAACTGGCATTATCCATTGAAACATAGACCGGCTGGATGGCAATTTTTATTCTGGATCCTCTGAACTAGATACATCAAACTATACCTCGTAAATGGACATTTCTTGTGAAAAATAGGGTGACTATATAAATTTGATATTGACAGCACAAGATCACTGCGGGTTAATTGAATTATGTCCCCTTGTTTACTCCAGTAACATAAAAACAAGTCCATATTACGAGATCAATTCTTGCCCCACCATATTCATCTGCCTCATTCAGTTTTCACATTGCTGTATCAAGCTGCTTCACGCAAACCTTTGGAAAAACAATACTTACACTTTATCACATGATACGCAACAATTGTCCTAACTTACTCCATATTCTTTCAACACCCCCCATCCCGCCCCTCAGTGGAAATTTTACACCCACACTGACATGGTCAATTTTATCATTTCCAGCATCGACAACAACTCCGACTTCAACAACAGGTATGGTATCAACTGGGTCACAGCAGGTTGTTATCATTCATGTACATGGACCAACATACTGATCTTCTACAAAGCTACTGCGACGCTTTATTTCAGACCTCGATTCAAGTGTGCAGTACCACGTTCCTTATTCCTAATACATCAACCCAAAATCATCATCAGAATATTCATAGACATACCGAATCTCCTCAATCTTTGAAGAAAGAAGAGGTATTGATGGACATTGTTGAATATTATATCAATGTACTGGGCCCAGGACAGATCTTCAGAGATATGCATGCCCAGTTACTTGAAAGAGTTGACTCTCTCCATCGTCATTGCAGAAGGTAGCGCTAGTGAGATTTCAGCCGGCATTGATCGATTGTGTTGGTAGGTAATTATAATGGGTTCAGGTCTTTGCCAAAGTGGGTGTTGATATGCACCAAAACCAACCTCTCAAAGCACTTCTTCATCACGAGCATTAGTGCCACTGTTTGGTGGTCATTGAGACATGTTTAGTTCAGTTTAGCTTAGAAGAGTTTAATTAAGTTCAGTTTTAATTTAGTCCCAGTGACCAGCGATCACCAGTACACTAGTTCTACCCCACATGCCAGGGACAATTTTTAGAAGCCAATTCATGTACGAATCGGCAGGACTTTAGAATGTGGGAAGAAACACACATGGTCACAGGGAGAACATTCAATCTCCGGACAGACACTAAATGTAGTCAGGATCTAATCCGGGTGTATGGCGCCACACTCTCGCTTGAGCTGCCACTTGGTTTTGTGAAGGCGTGAGAGCCCTGCCACAGTTGCTGAACACCCATCTCATCTTCCAGTTTGGAGCAAAATTGGCTTTCCAAAGCATCCTTCCACTGAATTGATCAAGGGTGGAAATGGAATTTATTACTCTTCTTCAACCATGCACGCTTATACATTTCCTTTGCCTCAGTGATGCTCAATAAACTAAACATACAGTAACTAACACGCCATCTGAGTTCAATTTCCTGTACTGACTGAGCAATCGAAAGGAGCAACTGAAAAAAGCTGCAGAGAAAGTGCTGCACTATAAGTAATATCTTCAATGAAAGACAATATAAACAGATACACCTTGTACCTACTATAATGCAAAATGCTGTCTTCATCACATTGACAGTAACACTAACAGAGAACTATGTTTACGTACAGTATCTGTTGTGCTGATGCCAGTCAGGATTTCATTGTTTCGTTTCAGGACATATGACAATAAAACATTCCTGAATCTTGAATTAAAAAAACTATCAGTGGGTAATGATGGACCCAGTTCCTAAAGCCTTCAGTTTCGGCATTTCCGCATGGTTAGAAATCCAGATTACACTAGTTTTTCCTCCAACTTCTCCTTATTTCTATTTCAGGCAAAATGACAACCTATGGATATGGTCATCAACCATCAACTCCAGAAGGTAATGAAACCATTATTATCATGTGATTCCCATTCAGATTAATAAGGACCTGAATGGAAACCGAACCAGTTGGAAGTGACCATTGAATGGGTGATCAGGGTGTGATCATGACCTGGTAAAATCTCCTCTACCTCATGTTAAATCCATACCATTTTCAGGCAACTAACAGAGGTTATTGCCTTTGATTATGGGATGAGCAATCCTTTGTATGTCTATTCTTATCAAATATAACAGCATCCACCCATGTAACTCTGGAATGCTGCCCAGATTCATTTTTTAGCACTGTCGCCATTTCTTTTAATTCCCAACTATGTCCTGTAGATTGGTTTATGCATGAGAACCAATCATAGTAGAATAGGATCACTAACCCCACCCTACTGTACGATTTATACTAACACCTACTTCCTACACTGGTCAGTCTTGGAAACGGTCATGATGTGCTAACAACTAACAACCCGCTGTACTGCTATAATACGAATACTGATTAAAGATGATCTTGGACTTCAGATTGTATTCTTTGGCTATATACATGTCCAAACATCTGTCTATCACTGCTTTGAATGAACGCATTGACTAAGCCTTTATAGCAGATGTGTTCTCATCGTGCTCCTCAATAACTACAATCAGACGGCCTGGGTCTGATCAAATATTCTCGTAGTAAACGTGAACTTACCATCTGCCTTTATCCACAACGACCTTCTGGAGGAATTCAGCAGCACAGACAAGATCTGAGGAGGGAATTGAACTGTGAACGTTTCACATTGGGAACCTTCTTGATTTCCTGTTATATTCTGAAGTGCACGACTCCACATTTACCCACCACCCATTGTGTGAAAACCTTCTTCCTCAGAATTGTAGTAAATCTTCCCCTTTCACCGTAAATCTATGTCCTCTGGTTCTTGATCCCACTATTCTGGGTAAAAGAGTCTGTGCATCTCCTCTACCTTTCCCCTCGTGATCTTTTACACCTTTATCAGATCACCCCTATTCTTCTTTGCTCCAAGGATTACAGTCCTGGCCTGCCTAACCTCTCACTATAGCTCAGGCCCACAGGTCCTGGCACCATCCTCGTTAATATTCTCAGCACCGTTTCCAGCTTAACACATCGTTCCAATAGCAGGGAAAGATTTTACAATAATGGCATGAAGTTTCCAATTCAATATCCTGAGAACTGGTTCTATGAACTGAGGGAAAATTGAATGATATTCTACTCCGCCTATTCACACAAACTAATGTCTTCCTTCCAGCACCAACATCGACCACAACTTCAACAAGTAAGTGATGAACAACACATTAACAATTACACTTCGCATTAACTTGGGAACAACTATTCCCAGGATGTTAACTAGTTACTTTTGATGAAGTGGAGGAGAGTGTTTTAATACTTTCAGTCAAAACCTTAATATAATTAGACATTTTATCTTAACCTTTCTGAGTATATTGTAAACTTTGGAAATTATGAAATGAGAGGCAAAAATTCTGCTCTGTCATAATTTTACTGAAATAAAATTTGAGATCTACACAAATGAGACATTGAGATTATCATGGAAGTGAATTACACATTTTGTCGACAGTCACAACCTCTTCCTCAGGTTGGAAATGTCCAACATGAGAGGGCACAGCTATCATGTGAGTGGGGGAGTTTAATGAAGATGTCCAGGGCAATTATTTTATGGCATAGTGGGGGCTGGATGTCGGAACACATTGCCAGGAGTAGTGGTGGAGGCATACACTATAGTGCCATTTAAGAGGCTTTTTAATTGGCACATTGAAGTACAGGGAAGAGAGGGATTGAATTGCCAATCAGTAAAGCCGTAGATTGGTTGCAGCAAGTGAACTTCAGGTCAGGTCAGATGCAGGAACATTAAAAAGCCCGTCCGTGGACAGGTCTGTAAAATAAGAAAAAACTTTTTCACCCAGAGAGTTGTGAATTTGTGGAATTCCCTGCCACAGAGGGCAGCGGAGGCCAAATCACTGGATGGATTTAAGAGAGAGTGAGATAAAGCTCTAGGGGCTAGTGGAACCATGGGAAATGGGGAGATGGCAGGCACGGGTTATTGATTGGGGACGATCAACCATGATCACACTGAATGGTGGTGCTGGCTCGAAGGGCCGAATGGCCTCCTCCTGCACCTATTTTTTCTATGGTTCTAGAGGAGAATATTAGACCTTGAAATTAACCTAGCCAGGTGACAGGTGTAACAGCCGTAGAGTATTTTGATCACAACTCCATAAGTTTTGATGTGGACACATGGAACTACAGATGCCGGATAAGTTTTAAGTTTGTTGTGAAGGGCGATAAGTCAGCACCTTGCGGGAAGGTACCAAATTGGGGGAATTGTAGATTACAGCAACATTTAGCAGGAGCTAGGGTGAGTAAAGTGAGCCGTTGTCATTGGGCAAGTACTCATCTGACCGATAGGAGACTTATACTGGCAAGTTGATCAGTGTTTAAGACCAACATGTTTCAATAAGGAGGAATGGTAAGCATGGCAATGGAAGGGAACCTTGTCTGATCACAGAGATTGTAACAGCTCAAAAGAAAAATGAACTCTATGTAAGGATTAGAAAGAAGAAATCAGACAAGTACTTTGAGGAATATAAAGTGATCAGGAAATAAATCACGCTGGCAATTGGTGAACAAAAATCCCAAGGCTTTGTATACATCCATGAAAAACCATAGGGTAACAAGGGAAACAGTAAGACTGATCATGGACAAAGAAGGGAATTTTTGCTTGTAGTCAGAAGATGTAGACGAGGTAGTAAACGAGTACTTTGCATCAACGGTGTTTTCATGGTCCCTTATTTTTGTAAGCAGGAGCACAAAAATGTTTCTTGAATATAAATCGACTTTACAGAAAACTATCAATGTTCTGTTGATACATATTTGAGTACAAATATACCAATGATTTTCTGAAATATTCATATTCATCTCAAATTTAAATACGTGGACAGAGCGATGTAGACGGTGGGGAAGCAGTGGGAAAGTGATCTTGGAAAAGAAAGGCGCATTCAACAATTTTCACAATATAATTCTGATTTTTGTTATGTTCAAGATTAAATGGAGGACCAAAACGGCCCAATATTTTGCAATGTCACGTAGGTGTAGCAACCATGAGAAAAGATAGACCAGTAGACAGATGGACAGGATTGAGATGAAATTTTACATTACACACTGACATGGTCAATTTTCACATTTCCAGCATCGACAACAACTCCGACTTCAACAACAGGTACGGTATCAACTGGGCCACAGCAGGTTGTTATCATTCATATATACGGACCAACAGACTGAACTTGTACAAACCCACTGCGACGCTTTATTTAGACCTACATTTCAGTGTGAAGTACTACGTTCCTTATTCCTAATACATCAACCCAGAATCTTCATCAGAATATTCATAGACATACCGAATCTCCTCAATCTTTGAGTGAAGAAGAGGTATTGATGGATATTGCTGAAGTTTACATCAATGTACTGCGCCCAGGACAGATCTTCAGAGATATGCATGCCCAGTAACTTGAAAGAGTTGACTCTCTCCATCGTCATTGCAGAAGGTAGCGCCAGTGAGATTTCAGCGGCATTGATCGATTGTGTTGGTTGGTAAATATAGTGGGTTCCGGTTTCGTGAAGATGTGAGTGCCCTGCCACAGTTGCTGAATATCCATCTCATCTTTCAGTTTGGAGCAAAATTGGCTTTCCAAAGCATCCTTCCACTGAATTGATCAAGGGTATAAATGGAATTTATTACTCTTCTTCAACCATGCACGCTTAAACATTACCTTTGCCTCAGTGATGCTCAATAAACATAAGATACAGTAACTAACACACCATCTGAGTTCAACTCCTGTACTGACTGAGCAATCGAAAGGAGCAATTAAAAAAAGATGCAGAGAAAGTGCTGCACTGTAAGTAATATCCTCAATGATAGACAATATCAACAGACACATCTTGTATCTACAATAATGCCAAATGCTGTCTTCATCACACTGACAGTAACACTAACAGAGTACTATGTATATATACAATATCTGTTGTGCTGCTGCAAGTAAGGATTTCATTGTTTCATTTCAGGACATATGACAATAAAACATTTTTGACTCTTGAATTAATAAAACTATCAGTGGGTATAATAGACCCAGTTCCTAAAGCCTTCAGCTTTGGCATTTCCGCATGGTTCGAAATCCAGATTTCACTCGTTTTCCCTCCAACTTCTCCTTTTCTCTATTCCAGGCAAAATGACAACCTATGTATATGATCATCAAACATCAACGCCAGAAGGTAATGAAGTCATTATTATCATGTGATTCCCATTCAGATTAATAAGTACCTGAATGGAAACAGAACCAGTTGGAAGTGATCATTGAATGGGTGATCAGGGTGTGATCATGACCGGTAAAATCTCCTCTACCTCATGTTAAATCCATACCATTTTCAGGCAACTAACAGAGGTTATTGCCTTTGATTATGGGATGAGCAATCCTTTGTATGTCTATTCTTATCAAATATAACAGCATCCACCCATGTAATTCTGGAATGCTGCCCAGATTCATTTTTTTAGCACTGTCGCCATTTCTTTTAATTCCCAACTATGTCCAAACATCTATCCATCACTGCTTTGAATGAATGCATTGACTGAGCCTTAATAGCCAGATGTGTTCTCACCGTGCTCCTCTATAACGTCAATCAGACGGCCTGGGTCTGATCAAATATTCTCGTAATAAACGTGAACTTACCATCTGCATTTAGCCACAATGACCTTCTGGAGGCATTCAGCAGCTCAGACAAGATCTGAGGAGGGAATTGGACTGTGGACGTTTCACTTTGGGACCCTTCTTCTTTTCCTGTTATATCCCAAAGTGCACGACCCCACATTTAACCACCACCCATTGTGTAACAAGGTTGCACCTCAGATTTGTAGTAAATCTTTCCCCTCTCACCTTAAACCTATACCCTCTGGTTCTTGATCCACCTATTCTGGGGAAAAGAGTCTGTACATCTACTCTACCTATCCCCTCGTGATCTTTTGCACCTTTATCAGATCACCCCTATTCTTTGCTCCAAGGATTACGGTCCTGGCCTGCCTAACCTCTCACTATAGCTCAGGCCCACAGGTCCCGGCACCATCCTCGTTAATCTTCTCAGCACCGTTTCCAGCTTAACACATCTTTCCTGTAGCAGGGAAAGTTTTTACAATACTGGCATGAAGTTTCCATTAAATATCCTGAGAACTGGTTTAATGAATGAGGGAAAAAGGAATGATATTCCATTGCGCCTATTCACACAAACTAATGTCTTCCTTCCAGCACCAACATCAACCACAACTTCAACAAGTAAGTGATGAACAACACATTAACAATTACACTTCGCATTAACTTGGGAACAACTATTCCCAGGATGTTAACTTGTTACTTTTGATGAACTGGAGGAGAGTATTTTAATACTTCAGTCAAAACCTTAATACAATTAGACATTTTAGATTAACCTTTCTGAGGATGTTGTAAACATAGGAAATTATGAAATGAGTGGCAAATATTCTGCTCTATGTCAGATAGTGGGGGCTGGAAGTCGGAAAACATTGCCAGGAGTAGTGTTGGAGGGATACACTATAGTGCCGTTTAAGTGGCTTTTTAATAGGCACATTGAAGTACAGGGAAGAGAGGGATTGAATCAGCAAAACTGTTGATTGGTTGCAGCAAGTGAACTTCAGGTCAGGTCTGATGTGGGAACTGAAAAAAGTCTGTCCGTGGACAGGTCTGTAAAATAAGAAAAAACGTTTTCGCCCAGAGAGTAGTGAATTTGTTGAATTCCCTGCATAAGAGGGCAGTGGAGGCCAAATCACTGGATGGATTTAGAGTTAGGATAGAGCTCTAGGGACTACAGGAATCAAGGGATATGGGGAGAAGACAGGCACGGGTTATTGATTGGGGACGATCAGCCATGATCACAATGAATGGAAGGTGCTGGCACGAAGGGTCGAATGGCCCCCTCCTGCACCAATTTCTTCAATGTTTCTAGAGGAGCATATTAGACTTGAAATTAGCCTAGCCAGGTGACAGGTGTAACAGCCGTAGAGTATTTTGGGATTAGTGATCAAAACTCCATAAGTTTTGATGTAACTACAGATGCCGGATAAGTTTTCAGATTGTTGTGAAGAGCGATAAGTCTGGTCTTTGCGGGAAGGTACTAAATTGCGGGGAATTGCAGATTACAGGGAGCTAGGGAGAGTAAAGTGGGAGCCGTTGTCATTGGGCAAGTACTCATTTGATCGATGGGAGACTTATACTGGCAAGTTGATCAGTGTTTAAGACCAACATGTTTCAATAAGGAGGTAGGATAAGGATGGCAATGGAAGGGAACCTTGTCTGATCACAGAGGTTGTAACAGTTCAAAAGAAAAATGAACTCTATGTAAGGATTAGAAAGTAGAAATCAGACAAATGCTTTGAGGAATATAAAGCGATCAGGAAATAAATCATGCTGGCAATTGGTGAAAAAAAATCCCAAGGCTTTGTATACATGCATGAAAATCAATAAGGTAACAAGGGAAACATTAGGACTGGTCATGGATAAAGAAGGGAATTTTTGCTCGTAGTCAGAGGATGTAGTCGAGGTAGTAAACGAGTACTTTGCATCAACGGTGTTTTCATGGTCCTTTATGTTTGTAAGCAGGAGCACAAAAATGTTTCTTGAATATAAATCGACTTTACAGAAAACTATCAATGTTATGTTGATACCTGTGTTCAAGAAGGAACTGCAGATGCTGGAAAATCGAAGGTACACAAAAATGCTGGAGAAACTCAGCGGGTGCAGCAGCATCTATGGAGCGAAGGAGATAGGTAACGTTTCGGGCCGAAACCCTTCTTCAGACTGATAGGGGGTGGCGGGGAGTAAGAAGGAAAAAGGGAGGAGGAGGAGCCCGAGGGCTGGGGGATGGTAGGAGACAGCTCGAGGGCTAAGGAAAGGGAGGGGACATCAAGGGCTAACAAAATTGGGAGAATTCAATGTTCATGCCTTCCGGATGCAGGCTCCCCAAGCGGAATATGAGGTGCTGTTCCTCCAATTTCCGGTGTTGCTCACTCTGGCAATGGAGGAGACCCAGGACAGAGAGGTCGGATTGGGAATGGGAGGGGGAGTTGAAGTACTGAGCCAATCGTCGAACAATCCTTGTTCAATATGTACCAGGGCCCCATCCCCGACCTCTACCTCCGTTACATCAACGACCGCTTTGGGGCCACCTCCTGCACCCACAGACAACTGACTGACTTCATCCACTTCACCACAAACTTCCATCCGGCACTGAAATACACCTGGACTATTTCCAACACTTCCCTACCATTCCCAATCAGACCTCTCTGTCCTGGGTCTCCTCCATTGCCAGAGGGAGCAACACCGGAAATTGGAGGAACAGCACCTCATATTCCGCTTGGAGAGCCTGCATCCGGCGGGCATGAACATTGAATTCTCCCAATTTTGTTAGCCCTTGATGTCTCCTCCCCTTCCTTAGCCCTCGAGCTGTCTCCTCCCATCCCCCAGCCCTCGGGCTCCTCCTCCTCCCTTTTTCCTTCCTACTCCCCGTCACCCCCTATCAGTCTGAAGAAGGGTTTCGGCCCGAAACGTTACCTATCTCCTTCGCTCCATAGATGCTGCTGCACCCGCTGAGTTTCTCCAGCATTTTTATGTACCTTATGTTGATACCTATTTGAATACAAATATACCAATAATTTTCTGAAATATTCAGATTCATCTCAAATTTAAGTACGTGGACAGAGCAATGCAGATGGTGGGGAAGCAGTGGGAAAGTGATCTTGGAAAAGAAAGGCACATTCAACAATTTTATCTATATAATTCTGATCTTTTGTTATCATGTTCAAGATTAAATGGAGGACCAATACTGTGCAATCTTTTGCAATGTTACGTAGGTGTAGCAGCCATACCGATAGACCAGTGGACAGATCAATCAATATTCTGTTAATACCAATCTTGGGAAAAGAGAGGCAGATTCAACAATTTTCTCAAAATAATTCTAATCTTTTGTTTACATGTTACATATTAAATGGAGCTCCAAAACTATGAAATGTTTTGCAATATTACATATGTGTAGCAACCATGAGGAAAGATAGATGGGTAGACAGATGGACAGGATTGAGATGAAATTTGACACTCTACACTGACATGGTCGATTGTCTCATTTCCAGCATCGACAACGACCCCAACTTCAACAACAGGTATGGTATCAGCTGGTCCACAGCAGGTTGTTATCATTCATATACATGGACCAACACACTGATCTTCTATAAAGCCACTGCAACACTTGTTTTCAGACCTCCATTCCAGTCTGAGCCTCCACATTCCTTTCACCTCCCATTCCAAGAGCCGCATTGAATGGTGTGGAATCTCTGCTTGTGTTACCTTTGTCACGGATTTATTTAACTCCAAACAACTCACCCAATGATGGAATTGCTCAGATTCCTCTGGAACTAAACAGACAAATCTTGATTTACAGCATCAACATTTCAAACAACTACTTCAACAGGTAATAAGTTAGCAATAATAATGTAGCAAATGTCATGATCCTCACAAGCTGCTGCAAGCTTCGATCCACAAATAAACCACTCATAAGAGCATGGACATTTAAGGACATAAGTTGATTAAACCAGCAGTGTGGACACATTTAATAATCATAAAACCTACTTAATCCATAATATTTCAACACCCCCTGTCCCGCCCCTCAGTAGTCCCTCCAATTGCATAATATAGCATACTATTCTCCACTCTCTACTGATAGCATAGTTGCAAAATTACATCTTGATCTGTTTTCTCTCCAGAGCCAACAACATTGTCATCGACCACAGGTATGGACATTAGAATGACGACTTGACAAATAGTTATTTGATTTCAGTGTAATCAGATTTATTCTATAATCCCTGCACTCACATCTTCATTTGCATCCCTTCCAGAGTCAATAACATCATCATCAACTACAGGTATGATCATAGCCCCATCTCCTCAACACTCTGCTCACATTATCCCAGGAACATCAATCTTAAATTATTGCTGCTGATTTTGAATTCTTCACAACCCAATTCAATTGTATCTTCAACAGCAGCATCTGCAGCAACTATTGCATTAGAGTTAATCTCATAACTTGCTTCTTCCTTTCTCTGATCTGGCTCCACTGGTAAGGCCAGCATTTGATGCCCGTCCATCTCTGTTCAAGAAACGGTGACAGGGATCTGTCTTGTAATATCACAAATTAATAGATTTGATTCAGAAACAAGACAGCTCCACGGGGCCTCTGTGAAGTAATGTGGAGCATATGCAACAGAAAAATCATGTTCCCCAGTCTGTGAACCCATGGTTCAGTCTCACACCGAAGATAGACACAGAGTGCTGGACTAACTCAGCGGGACCAGCAATATCTCTGGAGAGAAGAAATGGGTGATGTTTCGGGTCGAGACCCTTCAGCTGACAAGAGATGGGGCCAAGTAATCCCACATTCAATGGATAAGGTCGAAGCTTGGAAACCTCAGCACATCTTATCGGGAACTATGGGACACATTGAACAAGTGCTTCTTATAGTGTAATAGATGAAGTGCAGCCGGTCAAGATGCTGGGTCCACACCTGCTCCTCAAGGGAGCTCAGGATGGGCAATAAATGCTGGTCTCGCCAGAATGGCTCATCCCATAAATAATTAATATATACCAATAGTTTTATTCTCTTTTTCTATTCCCATTCACCTTTCAGTCGTTGTTAATGGTGCCACCATCGGAAGTACGTATTGATCAATTTTACTTTGCACAAATAACAATAAATATTTAACTGGTAATCAGATTCAGCTGGTCAGTAATAGATGTTATCCATTGCTTCACACAGAGTTCTTTCTTTAGATGGTAGAGGGCAGGTTTCTGTTTGTTCAAAGATGATCTCAAACCATTTTCTTACAAAGGTTAGAGAGGGTCCTGACTCCAAACTTGGGTGTATTCTCTCTAATGTGTTCAAAAGGGAACTGCAGATGCTGGAATATCGAAGGTACACAAAATTGCTGGAGGAACTCAGCGGGTGCAGCAGCATCAAACTCTCTAATTCTCTCTAATTTTGTGTCTTGCTCAGAAACAGATCTGATCTACTGAGTGAAGTGAAGTATGACCAGAATGCTAACATAACTGGAGTGCCTGTTAATATGAGGAGAGATTGAGAGGGCTACATGGCTTGGAAAGATGTTGTTCAGCTGGAAAGAGTGCAGAGAAGTTTTACGAGAGGATGTTGCCAGGACTTGATAGCCTGAGCTTTGGGGAGTGGTTGAGCAGTCTCGGACTTTATTCCTTGCAACACTGGGGGATGTATAGTGATCTTATTGAGGACTATAAGTTCATGAGGGGAAAAGATAGAGAAGATGCACAGAGTTTTTAGATTTAGTTTTAAAGATACAGTATGGACGCAGGCCCTTTGGCCATCGAGTCCATGCTGACAACGATCACCCATACACGAGTCTTTTACCCTGTGTAAGGGAATCAAGAACCACAACACATGGTTTAAGGTGGGTAGAGAAAGATTTAAGAGGAACCTGTGAGGCAAATGTTTTCACATAGCGTGTGGTGAGGATATGGAATGAGCTGCCAGAGCAGAGAATTAAAGCACAAACTACAGCAACATTAAAAAAACATTCAGACAAGGATAAGCACAGAAGATGTTTTGAGGGACATAGGAAACGTGGGCAGACGGGACTAATGTAGATGGGGCAGTTTTGTCTTCATGAGCACGTTGGGCCAAGGGGACCATTTTTTTCTCTATGACTGTGAGAATGATATGAGACAGAGATTAACACTTTAAATTGTGTTCTTTAGATGTCCACATGTAAACGGCTTATCCTGCTGTGGAGATATAATGTAAAATGCTATTTACATACAGGATCTATAGATCACCCCTTATCCTCCAGCGCTCCAAGAAATAAAGTCTTAACCTGCTCAACCTCTCCCTATAGCTCAGGCCCTCGAGTCCTAGCAACATCATCGTACTTCTTTCTGCACACCTTCCAGCTTCACAACATTTTCCCTATAACAGAGTGACCAAAACTGAATAATACGCCAAATGTAGCCTCAGCAATGTCTTATATAACTGTAACATGACCGCCCAACTTCTGTACTCAATTCCCTGACTGATGAAGGCCAATTTGCCGAAAGCCTTTTTGGCCCCCATATCTACCTGTGACGCCACATTCAAACAACTATGTACCTTCACTCCAAGATCTCTCTGGTCTACAATTCAGTGCATACCTCCTGACCTTGTTAGACTTTCCAAAATGCAACACCTCACATTTCTCTGTATTCAATTATAAATCCCATGAAGCATTTCTCCACCAACCGGCTCATTCAATCAAGATCCTACTGCATTATTTGACAATCATCTTCACTATCTACAATACCACCCACTTTAGTGTCATCTGCAAATGTGATAGTCATGCTTTATGCTCATCTATATCATTTCTTATGGATGCCTAACAGCAATGGGCCCAGCACCGAAACCCCAGGCACACCACTAGCCACAGGCCTCCAGCCCGAAAAGCAACCTCCTCCTTCACCCTCTACTTCTTTCAATGAAGCCAATTTGTTATCCATTCAGCTATCTCCCCTTAGATCACAAAAGTTAGTGTCATTGTTTTGGAATAACTACATCTCATATTCCACCTTGGTACCTAACAACCCAACGTAATGAATATTGAATTCAGGTAACCCACACGACCTTCCTTCTTCTCCCACAAACACTCACCTGTCCATTCATTTTTCTTCTGCTTTTGTTCATCATTCCTATCACCACTCCCTCTATCTGTCCTCCACGTGGCTGAACTGCCCATCATTCTCTCCCCATCTCATTCCACTAATTAAGTTCCAACTTCTGTCCCACCCTAACTTGTACCGCAGTATGTTGGCTATCATACTTCTTTCCTCTCAGTTAAGATAGAGGGATGCTTTCAGTAACATCAGACACATTCAATCTAGACAGTGAATAAACAATTTCATCAGGCCATCTGTTGTTTCACTATTCACAAATGCCTGTCCATTCCCCTGATCACACAAACTCTACCTCACTGGAGTAAAGAGAGTGTCCTTGCTGCAAAACCAGAACCCTTCTCCCACAGCCAAAGCATCGTCTTTCACACCAATTCTTATCTTCCTTAATACAGATACAACCAGAGTGTAGGTTGACAATAAATTGAATTGTAATTGTATTGTATTGTGTGAATTACAACTGTTGTGGATTGAAATTGTCTGAAAATCAACCAAAGACAGTCACCAAAATCAGATTGAAAGAAATGCTTTTGTCCATGTAATCTGTTCAGTCATTTTCCATTCACCAACTCTTTCTCGTGTTTTCACATTCCTACCTACAACGGTGTCTTCTCCAGCATCTGAAACAACTACAACTTCAACAACAGGTATGGAATTTCACAGCATATTGTCACTTGTTCCCACCTCTACAATTCATTTGCAACATACAAATGAATCTCATCTCCTTCCAGTGAATACTGTCAGACTGCTGTCTCCCCCAGTCAAACTAAGTTAACGACTGTCCAGCAATTGTTTACATGGAGTCACGCATTTCTGCTAAACTTTGCTTCTTTGCAGTGAATGAGACCATGAAGGGACCCTTTCACCCTGTTGACTGGGGAGTGGCCATTTCCCTCCTAAACCATCTGTAATCATTAGGGTTGGAATAGTGGGGTCGAGGCTCGACATAAAATGGTACCCAACATGTGCGCTCATCCAGTGGGAACTGAAGGCATTTTAAACCTGGCCTGGACGGGACAGCTGGTTCAGCTGTCCTACCAGCCCAAAGTGAGATGGTAGCAGGTAGCAAGGACCGAGAACCACTCCAAGTCAACCAATTGTCTTTGCAGCAAAAATTGGACATGCAGCATTTAAATTACCCAAAACACAGATAAACTACTTTTGACAGCTATTTACTGTGTGGGTGAAACTAAAACTAACATTGGGCAGGTCAGACCACGAGTTAGTGCATCTTATGGATTGAAACTACTGTTGCTGGAGATAAATGTGGTATCAATTGTCTTCCTTCCTGCTCCAGTCTGGGTGAAAATGTGTATCCACCAGAATCTGACAGGCCTCCCATCACCACTCTGTTGGGGGATTAACATTCGCTCCCACCAAATATGTGGAAATACAGCCCGGATTCAGCACCTTCTAATTGTAACCAAATCATCTTCATGACATGTTATTCATCAAAGATGTAATTGCCCCCCAGACCTTCAATGTGTAAGGTATCATGGTTATGGGAAGAAGACACGAGAATGGGGTTGAGAGGGAAAGATAGATCAGCCATGATAGAATGGCGGAGTAGACTCGATGGGCCAAATGGCCTACTTCTGCTCCTATGACTTCTGAATTTATGAACAATGAAAAGTTAAGAGTGTTTAATTGTCAAACAAACAATTAAATTATTACTTGCAGCAGCATGATAAGTAATTGCTCCTCATCTTCAACCCATGAGAACATGAAAACATGAACCAGCAGAAGAAGTCAGCACGCAGGTCTTTCAGTTGTTTCTGCCAGTAATTCATCAAGATAATGGCTAATACATCAACCCAGAATCTACATCAGAATATTCATAGACATACCGAATCTCCTCAATCTTTGAGGAAAGAAGAGGTATAGATGGATATTGTTGAAGATTACATCAATGTACTGGGCCCAGGACAGATCTTCAGAGATATGCATGCCCAGTAACTGGAAAGAGTTGACTCTCTCCATCGTCATTGCAGAAGGTAGCGGCAGTTAGATTTCAGCGGCATTGATCGATTGTGTTGGTAGGTAATTGTAGTGGATTCAGGTCTTTGCCTAGGTAGGTGTTGATATGCACCAAAACCAAACTCTCAAAGCACTTCTTCATCACGACCATTAGTGCCACTGTTTGGTGGTCATTGAGACATATTTAGTTCAGTTTAGCTTGGACGAGTTTAATTAAGTTCAGTTTTAATTTAGTCCCTAGTCCCAGTGACCTGTACACTATTTCTACCCCACATGCCAGGGACAATTTATAGAAGCCAATTCATGTACGAATCGGCAGGTCTTTAGAATGTGGGAAGAAACACACATGGTCACAGGGAGAACATTCAATCTCCGGACAGACACTAAATGTAGTCAGGATCTAAACCGGGTGTATGGCGTTGTAAGGCAACATCTCTGTCGCTGCGCCACTGTGTCACTCTCTGTATTCTTCTTGTCGGTACTCTTCTAGGGCCCGAGTATTATTGAAGCCCTTTGAAGCAGATAGGAACCTCAGACCTTAATAATGACAGATTCAAGATGTCCGCAAAATCTCCTGCAAGTAGGTTGGCTTAGTTACTTGATTCACCCTCGTGATGCATCTTCTGACACCAGCCTTGGTGCCTGAAAATACGATGCCATCGGAAGCTCTGGGTGCACAAGAAGACACGTCCGTGTTCAACTTTTCAAATCGAGCGTAGAATGCAACAAGCCAAAGCGGGAGTGATGCCACACTCTCGCATGAGCTGCCACATGGTTTTGTGAAGGCATGAGAGTCCTGCCACAGTTGCTGAATATCCATCTCATCTTCCAGTTTGGAGCAAAATTTGCTTTCCAAAGCATTCTTCCACTGAATTGATCAAGGGTGGAAATGGAATTTATTACTCTTCTTCAACCATGCACACTTATACATTTCCTTTGCCTCAGTGATGCTCAATAAACTTAACATACAGTAACTAACACACCATCTGAGTTCAATTTCCTGTACTGACTGAGCAATCAAAAGGAGCAACTGAAAAAAGCTGCAGAGAAAGTGCTGCACTGTAAGTAATATCTTCAATGAAAGACAATATAAACAGATACACCTTGTATCTACTATAATGCAAAATGCTGTCTTCATCACACTGACAGTAACACTAACAAAGTACTATGTTTACGTACAATATCTGTTGTGCTGATGCCAGTCAGGATTTCATTGTTTCGTTTCAGGACATATGACAATAAAACATTCCTGAATCTTGAATTTAAAAAAACTATCAGTGGGTAATGATGGACCCAGTTCCTAAAGCCTTCAGCTTCGGCATTTCCGCATGGTTAGAAATCCAGATTACACTAGTTTTTCCTCCAACTTATTTCTATACCAGGCAAAATGACAACCTATGTATATGATCATCAAACATCAACGCCAGAAGGTAATGAAGCCATTATTATCATGTGATTCCCATTCAGATTAATAAGGACTTGAATGGAAACAGTACCAGTTGGAAGTGACCATTGAATGGGTGATCAGGGTGTGATCATGACCTGGTAAAATCTCCTCTACCTCATGTTAAATCCATACCATTTTCAGGCAACTAACAGAAGTTATTGCCTTTGATTATGGGATGAGTAATCCTTTGTATGTCTATTCTTATCAAATATAACAGCATCCACCCATGTAACTCTGGAATGCTGCCCAGATTCATTTTTTAGCACTGTCGCCATTTCTTTTAATTCCCAACTATGTCCTGTAGATTGGTTTATGCATGAGAACCAATCATAGTAGAATAGGATCACTAACCCCACCCTACTGTACGATTTATACTAACACCCACTTCCTACACTGGTCAGTCTTGGAAACGGTCATGATGTTCCAACAACTAACAACCTGCTGTACTGCTATAATACGAATACTGATTAAAAATGATCTTGGACTTCAGATTGTATTCTATCGCTATATACATGTCCAAACATCTGTCTATCACTGCTTTGAATGAACGCATTGACAAAGCCTTTATAGCCAGATGTGTTCTCACCGTGCTCCTCTATAACTACAATCAGACGGCCTGGGTCTGATCAAATATTCTCATAGTAAACGTGAACTTACCATCTGCTTTTAGCCACAACGACCTTTTGGAGGAATTCAGCAGCACAGACAAGATCTGAGGAGGGAATTGAACTGTGAACGTTTCACATTGGGAACCTTCTTGATTTCCTGTTATATACTGAAGTGCACGACCCCACATTTACCCACCACCCATTGTGTGAAAACCTTGTGCCTCAGAATTGTAGTAAATCTTCCCCTTTCACCGTAAATCAATGTCCTCTGGTTCTTGATCCCCCTATTCTGGGTAAATGAGTCTGTGCATATCCTCTACCTATCCCCTCGTGATCTTTTACACCTTTATCAGATCACCCCTATTCTTCTTTGCTCCAAGGATTACAGTCCTGGCCTGCCTAACCTCTCACGATAGCTCAGGCCCACAGGTCCTGGCACCATCCTCGTTAATATTCTCAGCACCGTTTCCAGCTTAACACATCGTTCCAATAGCAGGGAAATATTTTACAATAATGGCATGAAGTTTCCAATTCAATATCCTGAGAACTGGTTCTATGAACTGAGGGAAAATTGAATGATATTCTACTCCGCCTATTCACACAAACTAATGTCTTCCTTCCAGCACCAACATCGACCACAACTTCAACAAGTAAGTGATGAACAACACATTAACAATTACACTTCGCATTAACTTGGGAACTATTCCCAGGATGTTAACTAGTTACTTTTGATGAAGTGGAGGAGAGTGTTTTAATACTTTCAGTCAAAACCTTAAGATAATTAGGCATTTAATCTTAACCTTTCTGAGTATATTGTAAACTTCGGAAATTATGAAATGAGAGGCAAAAATTCTGCTCTGTCATAATTTTACTGAAATAAAATTTGAGATCTACACAAATGAGACATTGAGATTATCATGGAAGTGAATTACACATTTTGTCGACAGTCACAACCTCTTCCTCAGGGTGGAAATGTCCAACATGAGAGGGCACAGCTATCATGTGAGTGGGGGAGTTTAATGAAGATGTCCAGGGCAATTTTTTTATGGCATAGTGGGGGCTGGACGTCGGAACACATTGCCAGGAGTAGTGGTGGAGGCATACACTATAGTGCCGTTTAAGAGGCTTTTTGATTGGCACATTGAAGTACAGGGAAGAGAGGGATTGAATTGCCAATCAGTAAAGCCGTTGATCGGTTGCAGCAAGTGAACTTCAGGTCAGGTCAGATGCAGGAACATTAAAAAGCCCGTCCGTGGACAGGTCTGTAAAATAAGAAAAAACTTTTTAACCCAGAGAGTTGTGAATTTGTGGAATTCCCTGCCACAGAGGGCAGCAGAGGCCAAATCACTGGATGGATTTAAGAGAGAGTGAGATAAAGCTCTAGGGGCTAGTACAACCATGGGAAATGGGGAGATGGCAGGCACGGGTTATTGATTGGGGATGATCAACCATGATCACACTGAATGGTGGTGCTGGCTCGAAGGGCAGAATGGCCTCCTCCTGCACCTATTTTTTCTATGGTTCTAGAGGAGCATATTAGACCTTGAAATTAACCTAGCCAGGTGACAGGTGTAACAGCCGTAGAGTATTTTGATCACAACTCCATAAGTTTTGATGTGGACACATGGAACTACAGATGCCGGATAAGTTTTAAGTTTGTTGTGAAGAGCGATAAGTCTGGACCTTGCGGGAAGGTACTAAATTGGGGGAATTGTAGATTACAGCAACATTTAGCAGGAGCTAGGGTGAGTAAAGTGAGCCGTTGTCATTGGGCAAGTACTCATCTGACCGATAGGAGACTTATACTGGCAAGTTGATCAGTGTTAGACCAACATGTTTCAATAAGGAGGAAGGATAAGGATGGCAATGGAAGGGAACCTTGTCTGATCACAGAGGTTGTAACAGCTCAAAAGAAAAATGAACTCTATGTAAGGATTAGAAAGAAGTCAGACAAGTACTTTGAGGAATATAAAGCGATCAGGAAATAAATCATGCTGGCAATTGGTGAACAAAAATCCCAAGGCTTTGTATACATCCATGAAAATAAATAGGGTAGGACTGATCATGGATAAAGAAGGGAATTTTTGCTTCTAGTCAGAGGATGTATACGAGGTAGTAAACGAGTACTTTGCATCAACGGTGTTTTCATGGTTCCTTATGTTTGTAAGCAGGAGCACAAAAATGTTTCTTGAATATAAATCGACTTTACAGAAAACTATCAATGTTCTGTTGATACATATTTGAGTACAAATATACCAATGATTTTCTGAAATATTCATATTCATCTCAAATTTAAATACGTGGACAGAGCGATGTAGACGGTGGGGAAGCAGTGGGAAAGTGATCTTGGAAAAGAAAGGCGCATTCAACAATTTTCACAATATAATTCTGATCTTTTGTTATCAAGTTCAAGATTAAATGGAGGACCAAAACGGCCCAATATTTTGCAATGTTACGTAAGTGTAGCAACCATGAGAAAAGATAGACCAGTAGACAGATGGACAGGATTGAGATGAAATTTTACATTACACTCTGACATGGTCAATTTTCTCATTTCCAGCATCGACAACGACTCCGACTTCAACAACAGGTACGGTATCAACTGGGCCACAGCAGGTTGTTATCATTCATGTATACGGACCAACAGACTGATCTTCTACAAAGCCATTGCGACACTTTATTTAGACCTACATTCCAGTGTGAAGTACTACGTTCCTTATTCCTAATACATCAACCCAGAATCTTCATCAGAATATTCATAGACATACCGAATCTCCTCAATCTTTGAGGAAAGAAGAGGTATTGAGGGATATTGTTGAAGATTACATCAATGTACTGGGCCCAGGACAGATCTTCAGAGATATGCATGCCCAGTAACTTGAAAGAGTTGACTCTCTCCATCGTCATTGCAGAAGGCAGCGCCAGTGAGATTTCAGCGGCATTGATCGATTGTGTTGGTTGGTAATTATATTGGGTTCAGGTTTCGTGAAGGTTTGAGAGCCCTGCCACAGTTGCTGAATATCCATCTCATCTTCCAGTTTGGAGCAAAATTGGCTTTCCAAAGCATCCTTCCACTGAATTGATCAAGGGTATAAATGGAATTTATTACTCTTCTTCAACCATGCACGCTTAAACATTTCCTTTGCCTCAGTGATGCTCAATAAACATAACATACAGTAACTAACACACCATCTGAGTTCAATCTCCTGTACTGACTGAGCAATCGAAAGGCGCAATTAAAAAAAGATGCAGAGAAAGTGCTGCACTGTAAGTAATATCTTCAATGATAGACAATATCAACAGATACATCTTGTATCTACTATCTGCCACAGGTCCCGGCACCATCCTCGTTAATCTTCTCAGCACAGTTTCCAGCTAAACACATCTTTCCTGTAGTAGGGCAAGTTTTTACAATAATGGCATGAAGTATCCATTCAATATCCTGAGAACTGGTTTTATGAATGAGGGAAAAAGGAATGATATTCCACTGCGCCTATTCACACAAACTAATGTCTTCCTTCCAGCACCAACATCGACCACAACTTCAACAAGTAAGTGATGAACAACACATTAACAATTACACTTCGCATTAACTTGGGAACAACTATTCCCAGGATGTTAACTTGTTACTTTTGATGAAGTGGAGGTGAGTATTTTAATACTTCAGTCAAAACCTTAATACAATTAGACATTTTAGATTAACCTTTCTGAGGATGTTGTAAACTTAGGAAATTATGAAATGAGTGGCAAATATTCTGCTCTATGTCAGATAGTGGGGGCTGGAAGTCGGAACACATTGCCAGGAGTAGTGTTGGAGGGATACACTATAGTGCCGTTTAAGTGGCTTTTTAATAGGCACATTGAAGTACAGGGAAGAGAGGGATTGAATCAGCAAAACTGTTGATTGGTTGCAGCAAGTGAACTTCAGGTCAGGTCTGATGTGGGAACTTTAAAAAGTCTGTCCGTGGACAGGTCTGTAAAAGAAGAAAAAACGTTTTCGCCCAGAGAGTAGTGAATTTGTTGAATTCCCTGCATAAGAGGGCAGTGGAGGCCAAATCACTGGATGGATTTAGAGTTAGGATAGAGTTCTAGGGGCTACAGGAATCAAGGGATATGGGGAGAAGGCAGGCACGGGTTATTGATTGGGGACGATCAGCCATGATCACAATGAATGGAAGTGGCTGGCACGAAGGGTCGAATGGCCCCCTCCTGCACCAATTTCTTCAATGTTTCTAGAGGAGCATATTAGACTTGAAATTAGCCTAGCCAGGTGACAGGTGTAACAGCCGTAGAGTATTTTGGGATTAGTGATCAAAACTCCATAAGTTTTGATGTAACTACAGATGCCGGATAAGTTTTCAGATTGTTGTGAAGAGCGATAAGTCTGGTCTTTGCGGGAAGGTACTAAATTGCGGGGAATTGCAGATTACAGGGAGCTAGGGAGAGTAAAGTGGGAGCCGTTGTCATTGGGCAAGTACTCATTTGATCGATGGGAGACTTATACTGGCAAGTTGATCAGTGTTTAAGACCAACATGTTTCAATAAGGAGGTAGGATAAGGATGGCAATGGAAGGGAACCTTGTCTGATCACAGAGGTTGTAACAGTTCAAAAGAAAAATGAACTCTATGTAAGGATTAGAAAGAAGAAATCAGACAAATGCTTTGAGGAATATAAAGCGATCAGGAAATAAATCATGCTGGCAATTGGTGAAAAAAAATCCTAAGGCTTTGTATACATGCATGAAAATCAATAAGGTAACAAGGGAAACAGTAGGACTGGTCATAGATAAAGAAGGGAATTTTTGCTCGTAGTCAGAGGATGTAGACGAGGTAGTAAACGAGTACTTTGCATCAACGGTGTTTTCATGGTCCCTATGTTTGTAAGCAGGAGCACAAAAATGTTTCTTGAATATAAATCGACTTTACAGAAAACTATCAATGTTATGTTGATACCTGTGTTCAAGAAGGAACTGCAGATGCTGGAAAATCGAAGGTACATAAAAATGCTGGAGAAACTCAGCGGGTGCAGCAGCATCTATTGAGCGAAGGAGATAGGTAACGTTTCGGGCCGAAACCCTTCTTCAGACTGATAGGGGGTGGCGGGGAGTAGGAAGGAAAAAGGGAGGAGGAGGAGCCCGAGGGCTGGGGGATGGGAGGAGACAGCTCGAGGGCTAAGGAAAGGGAGGAGACATCAAGGGCTAACAAAATTGGGAGAATTCAATGTTCATGCCTTCCGGATGCAGGCTCCCCAAGCGGAATATGAGGTGCTGTTCCTCCAATTTCCGGTGTTGCTCACTCTGGCAATGGAGGAGACCCAGGACAGAGAGGTCGGATTGGGAATGGGAGGGGCAGTTGAAGTGCTGAGCCAATCGTCGAACAATCCTTGTTCAATATGTACCAGGGCCCAATCCCCAACCTCTACCTCTGTTACATCAACAACTGCTTTGGGGCCACCTCCTGCACCCACAGACAACTGACTGACTTCATCCACTTGACCACCAACTTCCATCCGGCACTGAAATGCACCTGGACTATTTCCGACACTTCCCTACCATTCCCAATCCGACCTCTCTGTCCTGGGTCTCCTCAATTGCCAGAGTGAGCAACACCGGAAATTGGAGGAACAGCACCTCATATTCCGCTTGGGGAGGCTGCATCCGGCGGGCATGAACATTGAATTCTCCCAATTTTGTTAGCCCTTGATTTTTCCTCCCCTTCCTTAGCCCTCGAGCTGTCTCCTCCCATCCCCCAGCCCTCGGGCTCCTCCTCCTCCCTTTTTCCTTCCTACTCCCCGCCACCCCCTATCAGTCTGAAGAAGGGTTTCGGCCCGAAACTTTACTTATCTCCTTCGCTCCATAGATGCTGCTGCACCCGCTGAGTTTCTCCAGCATTTTTATGTACCTTATGTTGATACCTATTTGAATACAAATATAGCAATAATTTTCTGAAATATTCAGATTCATCTCAAATTTAAGTACGTGGACAGAGCAATGCAGTTGGTGGGGAAGCAGTGGGAAAGTGATCTTGGAAAAGAAAGGCACATTCAACAATTTTATCTATATAATTCTGATCTTTTGTTATCATGTTCAAGATTAAATGGAGGACCAATACTGTGCAATCTTTTGCAATGTTACGTAGGTGTAGCAGCCATACCGATAGACCAGTGGACAGATCAATCAATATTCTGTTAATACCAATCTTGGGAAAAGAGAGGCAGATTCAACAATTTTCTCAAAATAATTCTAATCTTTTGTTTTCATGTTACATATTAAATGGAGGTCCAAAACTATGAAATGTTTTGCAATATTACATATGTGTAGCAACCATGAGGAAAGATAGACGGGTGGACAGATGGACAGGATTGAGATGAAATTTGACACTCCACACTGACATGGTCGATTGTCTCATTTCCAGCATCGACAACGACCCCAACTTCAACAACAGGTATGGTACCAGCTGGTCCACAGCAGGTTGTTATCATTCATATACATGGACCAACACACTGATCTTCTATAAAGCCACTGCAACACTTGTTTTCAGACCTCCATTCCAGTCTGAGCCTCCACATTCCTTTCACCTCCCATTCCAAGAGCCGCATTGAATGGTGTGGAATCTCTGCTTGTGTTACCTTTGTCACGGATTTATTTAACTCCAAACAACTCACCCAATGATGGAATTGCTCAGATTCCTCTGGAACTAAACAGACAAATCTTGATTTACAGCATCAACATTTCAAACAACTACTTCAACAGGTAATAAGTTAGCAATAATAATGTAGCAAATGTCATGATTCTCACAAGTTGCTGCAAGCTTCAATCCACAAATAACCCACTCATAAGAGCATGGACATTTAAGGACATAAGTTGATTAAACCAGCAATGTGGACACATTTAATAATCATAAAACCTACTTAATCCATAATATTTCAACACCCCCTGTCCCGCCCCTCAGTAGTCCCTCCAATTGCATAATATAGCATACTATTCTCCACTCTCTACTGATAGCATAGTTGCAAAATTACATCTTGATCTGTTTTCTCTCCAGAGCCAACAACATTGTCATCGACCACAGGTATGGACATTAGAATGACGACTTGACAAATAGTTATTTGATTTCAGTGTAATCAGATTTATTCTATAATCCCTGCACTCACATCTTCATTTGCATCCCTTCCAGAGTCAATAACATCATCATCAACTACAGGTATGATCATAGCCCCATCTCCTCAACACTCTGCTCACATTATCCCAGGAACATCAATCTTAAATTATTGCTGCTGATTTTGAATTCTTCACAACCCAATTCAATTGTATCTTCAATAGCAGCATCTGCAGCAACTATTGCATTAGAGTTAATCTCATAACTTGCTTCTTCCTTTCTCTGATCTGGCTCCACTGGTAAGGCCAGCATTTGATGCCCGTCCATCTCTGCTCAAGAAACGGTGACAGGGATCTGTCTTGTAATATCACAAATTAATAGATTTGATTCAGAAACAAGACAGCTCCACGGGGCCTCTGTGAAGTAATGTGGAGCATATGCAACAGAAAAATCATGTTCCCCAGTCTGTGAACCCATGGTTCAGTCTCACACCGAAGATAGACACAGAGTGCTGGACTAACTCAGCGGGACCAGCAATATCTCTGGAGAGAAGAAATGGGTGATGTTTCGGGTCGAGACCCTTCAGCTGACAAGAGATGGGGCCAAGTAATCCCACATCCAATGGATAAGGTCGCAGCTTGGAAACCTCGGCACATCTTATCGGGAACTATGGGACACATTGAACAAGTGCTTCTTATAGTGTAATAGATGAAGTGCAGCCGGTCAAGATGCTGGGTCCACACCTGCTCCTCAAGGGAGCTCAGGATGGGCAATAAATGCTGGTCTCGCCAGAATGGCTCATCCCATAAATAATTAATATATACCAATAGTTTTATTCTCTTTTTCTATTCCCATTCATCTTTCAGACGTTGTTGTTGGTGCCACCATCGGACGTACGTATTGATCAATTTTACTTTGCACAAATAACAATAAATATTTAACTGCCAATCAGATTCAGCTGGTCAGTAATAGATGTTATCCATTGCTTCACACAGAGTTCTTTCTTTAGATGGTAGAGAGCAGGTTTCTGTTTGTTCAAAGATGATCTCAAACCATTTTCTTACAAAGGTTACATAGAAACATAGAAACATAGAAAGTAGGTGCGAGAGTAGACCACCAGGTCCGTCGAGCCCGCACCGCCATTCGCTCATGGCTGAACACTAAACAGACACACTTACCCACAAACAGTAGACACAAGACACAGAACACAAGACACTACCCTCCCCTTTATACCGCTATCACCCCTCTCCACCCCAAGAACCGCGTGATCTCCTGGGGGAGGCAAAAAACCGGATAAAAACCCAGGTCCAATTCGGGAAAAAAATCCGGGAAATTCCTCTCCGACCCCAATCCAGGCGATCGACACTTGTCCAGGAGATCACTCAGGTCTTACTATACTAACCATACCTAGGTCCATATCCCTGCCCTCTCCCCGTAGCCCCTTATCCCCTTGGCAGCTAAAAAACCATCTATTTTAGACTTAAATATATTTAACGTTTCTGCTTCCACTGCTCCCTGGGGCAGTGAATTCCATAAATTAACCACCCTCTGGGTGAAGAAGTTCTTCCTCATCTCAGTTTTAAAAGAGCCCCCCCTTATTCTGCGACTATGTCCCCTAGTTCTAGTTTCCCCGATCATTGGGAACATCCTCGGTGCATCCACCCGATCAAGGCCCCTCACGATCTTATATGTTTCAATGAGATCGCCTCTCATTCTTCTAAACTCCAAAGAGTAGAGTTCCAGCTTACCTAACCTTTCCTCATATGTCAATCCACTCATTGCAGGAATTAATCTTGTAAACCTTCGCTGCACTGCCTCCAGGGCTAGTACATCCTTTCTTAAGTATGGACCCCAGAACTGTACACAGTATTCCAAATGTGGTCTCACTAATACTGTGTACAGCTGCAGCAAGACCTCCGTGTTTTTATACTCAATCCCCCTAGCAATAAAGGCCAAAACTCCATTGGCCTTCCTGATTGCTTGCTGCACCTGCATACTAACTTTTAGTGATTCATGTACTAATACCCCTAGATCCCTTTGCGTTGCATTACAACGCAGCTCCTCCTCATTTAGAAAATAACTTGCCCTATCATTTTTTTTCCCCAAAGTGAATTACTTCACATTTATTAGTATTAAATTTCATCTGCCAAGTTGTTGCCCACTCACCTAGCTTATCTATATCCTTTTGCAGACTCTTCCTATCCTCCTCATCCCCTACTTTTCCTCCCATTTTTGTATCGTCCGCAAATTTTGATATATTACACTTGGTTCCCTCCTCCAAATCATTTATATAAATTGTGAACAACTGGGGTCCCAGCACCGACCCTTGCGGAACCCCGCTAGTTACCGGTTGCCATCCCGAGTATGAACCATTTATCCCCACTCTCTGCTTCCTATTTGTTAGCCAATCCTCTACCCATGCTAATATATTACCCCCAATCCCATAATTTTTTATTTTTAGCAATAGTCACTTATGTGGCACCTTGTCAAAAGCCCTTTGGAAGTCCAAGTATACCACATCCACCGGTTCCCCTTTATCCACCCGGGTTGTTACTTCCTCAAAGAATTCGAGCAGATTCGTTAAACAGGACTTCCCCTTCACAAAACCATGCTGGTTCTGTCCGATGAAGTCATGTTTATCCAAGTGCCCCGTTAGTGTTTCTTTAATAATTGTCTCTAACATTTTACCCACCACCGATGTTAGACTAACCGGTCTATAGTTACCCGCCTTCTGTTTACTTCCTTTTTTAAATATAGGTGTTACATTGGCCATTTTCCAATCCACTGGGACCGTTCCTGCCTCCAGGGAGTTTTGGAAAATTATCACCAATGCATCCACAATCCCCACCGCTATCTCCCTCAAGACCCTTGGATGTAATCCATCAGGCCCAGGGGATTTATCCTCCTTCAGTCTCATTAATTTCCCTAATACCACCTCCTTGGTGATCTTAATAATATTTAGCTCCTCCATTCCTACCGCCCCCTGTTTATCCAGCGTTGGAATATTTTTTGTGTCTTCTATGGTGAAGACTGATACAAAATACTCGTTTAATGCCTTTGCCATTTCCATGTTCCCCACCAACAACTCTCCAGTCTCACCCTCCAATGGACCAACGTTCACCTTAGCCACCCTTTTTCTTTTTATATAGCTATAAAAACTCTTACTATTAGTTTTTATGTTGTTCGCTAAATTCCTTTCATAGTCTATTTTCCCCGTCTTAATTAATCTCTTAGTTATTTTTTGCTGACCTTTAAATGCTTCCCAATCCTCTGCCCTCCCACTATCTCTGGCTACCTTATATGCCCTTGCCTTCAGCCGAATACTATCCTTTATAGTTTTACTGAGCCATGGCTGACTGTTCTTACCCTTACCCCTTTTTTTCTTCATAGGAATAAATTTTTCTTGAAGGTTATACAGTAGATCCTTAAACGTACACCACTGCTCATGTACCGTCTTATTCTTGAGTCTGCTATCCCAGTCAACTTTGATCAGCTCAGTCCTCATACCTTCATAATCCCCCTTATTTAGACTAAGCACCCTAGCCTGAGTTTCAACCTGCTCCCCTTCTATTTGAATATGGAATTCGACCATATTGTGGTCACTTGTTCCCAACGAGTCCCTAACTATGACATTTTTAATTAATCCTGCTTCATTACACAGGACCAGATCCAAGATTGCCTCCCCCCTTGTCGGTTCTGCGACATACTGTTCTAGGAACCCGTCTCTAATACATTCTATAAACTCTTCCTCTAGTCTACCCTGCCCAGTTTGGTTTGCCCAATTAATATGAAAATTGAAGTCCCCCATGATTACAGCAGTTCCCTTTTTACATGCGTCAACTATTTGCAGATTTATGTTCTGACTAACAGCGTCACAGCTATTTGGAGGTCTATAAATTACACCCACTAGTGTTTTTTTCCCCTTGTTATTCTCTATCTGTACCCAAGCTGTTTCACTATCCTGATCCTTCAACGCAATATCCTTCCTCTCTATTGCCGTTATTCCCTCCCTTATTAAAAGGGCCACCCCTCCTCCCTTTCTTTCCTGTCTATCTTTTCTAATTGTCGAGTACCCCTCTATATTTAACTCCCAGTCCTGATCCCCTTGCAGCCATGTCTCCGTAATGGCCACGATATCATAACTATATATACTTAATTGCACCGTTAATTCATTTATCTTATTTCGAATACTCCGTGCATTTAGATAAAGCACTTTCAGATGATTTTTACTACCCTTCCTTTCCGTTTTTGCCCCTTTTACATCTAGAGCTTTATCTTCACACATTCTGGATCCTCCTGTCACATTTTGATTTTCCACTTCCCCACTGATACCCTGCTCTATTTCCTCTACCCCTGCCGTTATTACCCCCCTTGATACCTCCCCCCCGCTACTTAGTTTAAAGACCTCTCTACTGCCCTAGTTATATGATTTGCCAGGACCCCAGCCCCAGCACCGTTCAGGTGAAGTCCGTCCTTACAGAACAGATCCCCCCCTGTCCCAGTACTGGTGCCAGTGGCCCAAGGAACCAAACCCATTTTTCCCACACCAGTCTTTGAGCCACGCATTCAGCTTTTTAATTTTACGTACCCTCGCCGATTTGGCCCGTGGCTCAGGTAGCAATCCGGAGATCAGTACCCTCGAGGTTCTGCTTTTTAATTTATTCCCTAACTGCTCAAACTCCTTCAGCAGATCCTCCTTCCTCGTCCTTCCTATGTCATTGGTCCCCACATGGACCACGACCACTGGATCCTCCCCCTCCCTCTGCAAATTTCTCTCCAGCATCGCAGAAATATCCTTAACCCTAGCACCGGGTAGGCAACACAGCCTTCGGGACATGTTCTGCTGGCCGCAGAGAACCTTATCTACCCCCCGAATAATACTATCCCCTATCACAATGGCATTTCTTCTAACTCCCCCCTCTTGAATGGCCCCCTGATCCACGGTGCTGCAGCCAGGTTGCTCATCCCTCCCACAGCCCCTGATCCCGTCCTCACATTGAGTAAGAGCCTCGGTCATGCTCGTCAGGGACAAGGGCTGTAGCTCCTGCCGCATCTCCTCCTGGTTCCCCCTACCTGCCTCGCTTATGGCCACACCTTCCTTTCCTTGCTCACTAACTACTGAATTAGTTAAACTGGTCGGTGTGACCATCCCCTGGCACAAAACATCCAGGTAATACTCCCCCTCCCTGATGTCCCGCAGCGTATGAAGTTGGGTCTCCAGCTCATCAATGCGGAGCTCGAGTTCCGCTAGCCTCAAACACTTACTGCAGCTGTAGGGATCATCTACATCAATGGTGTCGACAAATTCCCACATCTCACAGTATTGGCACATCTCCTGGCCGCCCATCTTGTTCCCAATTAGATAACTTAATTGCAACCATGAATCTGATGTGCTCCAATCCTATTACATGACAATCTTGCGTTAGAGAGGGTCCTGACTCCAAACTTGGGTGTATTCTCTCTAATTTTGTGTCTTGCTCAGAAACAGATCTGATCTACTGAGTGAAGTGAAGTATGACCAGAATGCTAACATAACTGGAGTGCCTGTTAATATGAGGAGAGATTGAGAGGGCTACATGGCTTGGAAAGAAGTTGTTCAGCTGGAAAGAGTGCAGAGAAGATTTACGAGAGGATGTTGCCAGGACTTGATAGCCTGAGCTTTGGGGAGTGGTTGAGCAGGCTCGGACTTTATTCCTTGCAACACTGGGGGATGTAGAGTGATCTTATTGAGGACTATAAGTTCATGAGGGGAAAAGATAGTGAAGATGCACAGAGTTTTTAGATTTAGTTTTAAATATACAGAATGGACGTAAGCCCTTTTACCCATCGAGTCCATGCTGACAACGATCACCCAAACACGAGTCTTTTACCCTGTGTAAGGGAATCAAGAACCACAACACAGGGTTTAAGGTGGGTGGAGAAAGATTTAAGAGGAAACTGTGAGGCAAATTATTTCACATGGTGTGGATATGGAATGAGCTGCCAGAGCAGAAAATTAAAGCACAAACTACAGCAACATTTAAAAGACATTCAGACAGGGATAAGTACAGAAGAAGTTTTGAGGGTCATAGGAAACGCGGGCAGATGGGACTAGTGTAGATGGGGCAGTTTGGTGGTCTTCATGAGCATGTTGGACTGAAGGGACCATTTTTTGTTCTATGACTCTATGAGAATGATATGGGACAGAGATTAATACATAAAAATTGTGTTTTTAGATGTCCACATGTAAATGGATTATCCTGCTGTGGCGATATAATGTAAAATGCTGTTTACATACAGAATCTATAGATCACCCCTTATCCTCCTGCGCTCCAAGGAATAAAGTCCTAACCTGCTCAACCTCTCCCTATAGCTCAGGCCCTCGAGTCCTAGCAACATCGTTATACTTCCTTCTGCACACCTTCCAGCTTCACAACATTTTCCCTATAACAGAGTGACCAAAACTGAATAATACTCCAAAAGTAGCCTCAGCAATGTCTTATATAATTGTAACATGACCGCCCAACTTCTGTACTCAATTCCCCGACTGATGAAGGTCAATTTGCCTAAAGCCTTTTTGGCCCCCATATCTACCTGTCATGCCACATTCAAGGAACTATATACCTTCACTCCTAGATCCTTTTGGTCTACAATTCAGTGCATTCCTTCTACCCTTGTTAAACTTTCCAAAATGCAACACCTCACATTTCTCTGTATTCAATTATAAATCCCATGAAACATTTCTCCACCAACCGGCTCATTCAATCAAGATCCTACTGTATTATTTGACAACCATCTTCACTATCTACAATACCACCCACTTTAGTGTCATCTGCAAATGTGATAGTCATGCTTTATGCTCATCTATATCATTTCTTATGGATGCCTAACAGCAATGGGCCCAGCACCGAAACCCGATGCACACCACTAGCCACAGGCCTCCAGCCCTAAAAGCAACCTTCCTCCTTCACCCTCTCCTTATTTCCATGAAGCCAATTTGCTATCCATTCAGCTATCTCCCCTTGGATCACAAAAGTCAGTGTAATTGTTTTGGAAGAACTACATCTCATATTCCACCTCGGTACCTAACAACCTATCACCACTCGCTCTATCTGTCCCCCACATGGCTGAGCTGCCCATCATTCTCTTCCCATCTCATTCCACTAATTAAGTTCCAACTTCTGTCCCTCCCTAACTTGTACCGCAGTATTTTGGCTATCATACTTCTTTCCTCTCAGTTAAGATAGAGAGATGTGTTCAGTAACATCAGATACATTCAATCTAGACAGTGAATAAACAATTTCATCAGGCCATCTGTTGTTTCACTATTCACAAACGCCTGTCCATTCCCCCTGATCACACACACTTTACCTCACTGGAGTAAAGGGAGTGTCCTCGCTGCAAAACCAGAACCCTCCTCACACAGCTAAAGCATAATCTTTCACACCAATTCCTATCTTCCTTAATACAGATACGACCAGAGTGTGAATTAGAACTGTTGTGGATTGAAATTGTGTGAAAATCAACCAAAGACAGTCACCAAAATCAGATTGAAAGAAATGTTTTTGTCCATGTAATCTGTTCAGTCATTTTCAATTCACCAACTCTTTCTCGTGTTTTCACATTCCTACCTACAACGGTGTCTTCTCCAGCACCTGAAACAACGACAACTTCAACAAGAGGTATGGAATTTCACAGCATATTGTCACTTGTTCCCACCTCTACAATTCATTTGCAACATGCAAATAGATCTCATCTCCTTCCAGTGAATACTGTCAGACTGCTGTCTCCCCCAGTCAAACTAAGTTAGCGATTGTCCAGCAATTGTTTACATAGAGTCACGCATTTCTGCTAAACTTTGCTTCTTTGCAGTGAATGAGACCATGAAGGGACCCTTTCACCCTGTTGACTGGAGAGTGGCCATTTCCCTCCAAAACCATCAGTAATCAATAGGGTTGGAATAGTGGGGTCGAGGCTCGACTGAAAATGGTACCCAACACAGCTCATCCATTGGGAACTGAAAGAATTTTAAACTTGGCCTGCCCCCCAGACCTTCAATGTGTAAGGTATCATGGTTATGGGGAGAAGACAGGAGAATGGGGTTGAGAGGGAAAGATAGATCAGCCATGATAGAATGGCGGAGTAGACTCGATGGGCCAAATGTCCTACTTCTGCTCCTATGACTTCTGAATTTATGAACTATGAAAAGTTAAGAGTGTTTAAATGTCAAATGAACAATGGAATTCTTACTTGCAACAGCATGATAAGTAATTGCTCCTCGTCTTCAACCCATGAGAACATGAAAACATGAACCAGAAGTCTGCATGCAGGTCTTTCAGTTGTTTCTGCCAGTCATTCATCAAGATAATGGCTAATACATCAACCCAGAATCCACATCAGAATATTACCGAATCTCCTCAATCTTTGAAGAAAGAAGAGGTATTGATGGACATTGTTGAAGATTACATCAATGAACTGGGCCCAGGACAGATCTTCAGAGATATGCATGCCCAGTAACTGGAAAGAGTTGACTCTCTCCATCGTCATTGCAGAAGGTAGCGCTAGTGAGATTTCAGCCGGCATTGATCGATTGTGTTGGTAGGTAATTATAGTGGGTTCAGGTCTTTGCCAAGGTAGGTGTTGATATGCACCAAAACCAACCTCTCAAAGCACTTCTTCATCACAAGCATTAGTGCCACTCTTTGGTGGTTATTGAGCCCTATTTAGTTCAGTTTAGCTTAGACGAGTTTAATTAAGTTCAGTTTTAATTTAGTCCCAGTGACCAGCGATCACCTGTACGCTAGTTCTACCCCACATGCCAGGGACAATTTATGGAAGCCAATTCATGTACAAATTGGCAGGTCTTTGGAATGTGGGAAGAAACACACATGGTCACAGGGAGAACATTCAATCTCCGGACAGACACTAAATGTAAGGTACACAAAAAAGCTGGAGAAACTCAGCGGGTGCAGCAGCATCTATGGACCGAAGGAATTAGGCAACGTTTCGAGCCGAAACCCTTCTTCAGACTTCGCTCCATAGATGCTGCTGCACCCGCTGAGCTTCTCCAGCATTTTTGTGTACCTTCGATTTTTCAGCATCTGCAGTTCCTTCTTAGACACTAAATGTAGTCAGGATCTAATCCGGGTGTATGGCGCTGAAAGGCAACACCTTTGTCGCTGCACCACTGTGTCGCCCTCTGTATTCTTCTTGTCACGGTACTCTTCATTGGCCCGAGTATTATTGAAGCCCTTTGAAGCAGATAGGAACCTCAGACCTTAATAATGACAGATTCAAGATGTCCGCAAAATCTCCTGCGAGTTGGTTGGCTTAGTTACTTGGTTCACCCTCGTGATGCATCTTCTGACGCCGGCCTTGGTGACTGAAAATACGATGCCATCGGAAGCTCTGGGCGCTCGAGAAGACACATCCGTGTTCAACTTTTCAAATCGAGCATAGAATGCAACAAACCTAACCGGGAATGTTGCCACACTCTCGCTTGAGCTGCCACATGGTTTTGTGAAGGAGTGAGAGCCCTGCCACAGTTGCTGAATATCCATCTCATCTTCGAGTTTGGAACAAAATTGGCTTTCCAAAGCATCCTTCCACTGAATTGATCAAGGGTCGAAATGGAATTTATTACTCTTCTTCACCCATGCACGCGTTTACATTTTCTTTGCCTTAGTGATGCTCAATAAACTTAACATAGTAACTAAAGGGCCTGCCCACGAGCATGTGACCTGCATGCGGCAAGCGCGACCAAACCGGAAGCGGGGGCTGCGTGGAGGTCGAGTGATCCCCGTACAGGGCCGGTACCACCAGCATGCACTTGCATGCGGCGTGCGCGACCAAACTGGAAACGGGCCGCACGGAGGTCGAGTGAGTGACGTGAAGTTCGAGCATGACGTACGGCGTCAAGACGCTGTGTACGGCATCGAGACGCTGCGCACGCCCGTCGAGGCGGCTGCGGGCCGGCAGGCCGTTGCCGCGCAGAATTTTTGAAAACGGTCAGTTTTTCAGAGCCCCGCACGATGTCGGGACCAGCACCGCACAACTCCATACGGCTCCGGCGATCGAAGTGGGACCGGCCCCGCGAGGCCGTACGGCTCAAGCGACCACGTTAGGTCACGCTTGCCGCATGGAGTCGCATGCTCGTGGGACAGGCCCTTAACACACCATCTGAGTTCAAACTCCTGTACTGACTGAGCAATCGTAAGGAGCAACTGAATAAAGATGCAGAGAAAGTATTGCACATTAAGGTCACCCTTATTCTTCTTTGCTCCAAGGATTACGGTCCCGGCCTGCCTGACCTCTCACTATAGTTCAGGGCCACAGGTCCCGGCACCATCCTCGTTAATCTTCTCAGCACCGTTTCCAGATTAACACATCTTTCCTATAGCAGGGAAAGATTTTACAACAATGGCATGAAGTTTCCAATTCATTATACTGAGAACTGTTATCTATGAACAGAGAGAAAATGGATTGATATTGCACTAGCTTATTCACACAAACTAATGTCTTCCTTCCAGCACCAACATCGACCACAACTTCAACAAGTAAGTGAAGAACAACACATTAACCCTTCGCATTATTTTGGGAACAACTATTCCCAGGTTGTTAACTTGTTACTTTTGATGAAGTGGAGGAATTGTAATACTTTCAGTCAAAACCTTAATATAATTAGACATTTTATCTTAACCTTTCTGAGGTTGTTGTAAACTTGGGAATTATGAAATGAGTGGCAAAAATTCTGCTCTATGTCATAATTTTACTGAAATAAAATTTGAGATCTACACAAATGAGACATGAGAGGGCACAGCTGTCAGGTGAGTTTGGGAGTTAAATGAAGATGTCCATGGCAATTTTTTTAACGCAGATAGTGGGGGCTGGAAGTCGGAACACATTGCCAGGAGTAGTGTTGGAGGGATACACTATAGTGCCGTTTAAGAGGCTTTTTGATTGGCACATTGAAGTACAGGGATGAGAGGGTTGAATTGCCGATCAGTAAAACCATTGATTGGTTGCAGCAAGTGAACTTCAGGTCAGGTCAGATGCGGGAACTTTAAAAAGCCCGTCCGTGGACAGGTCTGTAAAATACGAAAAAACTTTTTAAGCGAGAGAGTTGTGAATTTGTGGAATTCCCTGCCACAGAGGGCAGTGGAGGCCAAATCACTGGATGGATTTAAGAGAGAGTTAGATAGAGCTCTAGGGGCTAGTGGAATCAAGGGATAGGGGGAGAAGGCAGGCACGGGTTATTGATTGGGGACGATCAGCCATGATCACAATGAATGGCGGTGCTGGCTAGAAGGGCCGAATGGCCTCCTCTTGCACCCATTTTTTCTATGTTTCTAGAAGAGCATATTAGACCTTGAAATTAACCTAGCCAGGTGACAGGTGTAACAGCCGTAGAGTATTTTGGGATCAGTGATCACAACTCCATACGTTTTGATGTGGACACATGGAACTACAGATGCCGGATAAGTTTTAAGTTTGTTGTGAAGAGCGATAAGTCTGGACCTTGCGGGAAGATACTAAATTGCAGGAATTGAAGATTACAGCAGCATTTAGCAGGAGCTAGGGTGAGTAAAGTGGGAGCCGTTGTCATTTGCAAAGTGACCGATAGGAGACTCATACTGGCAAGTTGATCAGTGTTAAAGACTAGCATGTTTCAATAAGGAGGAAGGATAAGGATGGCAATGGAAGGGAACCTTGACTGATCACAGAGGTTGCAACAGCTCAAAAGAAAATTGAACTCCAAGGATTAGAAAGAATAAATCAGACAAGTACTTTGAGGAATATAAAGCGATCAGGTAATAAATCACGCTGACAATTGGTGAAAAAAAATCCCAAGGCTTTGTATACATCCATGAAAATCAATAGGTTAACATGGGAAACAGTAGGACTGATCATGGATAAAGAAGGGAACTTTTGCCAGTAGTCAGAGAATTTAGGCGAGGTAGTAAATGAGTACTTTGCATCAACGGTGTTTTCATGGTCCCTTATGTTTGTCAGCAAGAGCACAAAAATGTTTCTTGAATATAAATCAATTTTACAGAAAACTATCAATGTTCTGTTGATACCTATTTGAATACAAATATACCAATGATGTTCTGAAATATTCATTTTCATCGCAAATTTAAGTATGTGGACAGAGCGATGCAGATGGAGAGGAAGCAGTGGGAAAATGATCTTGGAAAAGAAAGGCGCATTCAACAATTTTCTCGATATAATTCTGATCTTTTGTTATCAAGTTCAAGATTAAATGGAGGACAAATACTGTACAATATTTGCAATGTTACGTAGGTATAGCAACCACGAGGAAAGATAGACCAGTAGACAGATGGACAGGATTGAGATGAAATGTTACACTCCACACCGACATGGTCAATTTTCTCATTTCCAGCATCAACAACAACTCCGACTTCAACAACAGGTATGGTATCAACTGGGCCACAGCAGGTTGTTATCATTCATGTACGCGGACCAACAGACTGATCTTCTACAAAGCCACTGCGACGCTTTATATCAACCTCCATTCCAATGTGTAGTACCACGTTCCTTTCACCTCCCATACCAAGAGCCGCATTGAATGGTGTGGAATCTCTGCTTGTGTTGCCTTTATCACGGGTTTATTTAACTCCAAACAACTCTCCCAATTATCAATGGTGCAATTACTCAGCATCCTCAGGAACTAAACCAAAAAAATCTTTATTTACAGAATCAACACTTCAGACAACTACTTCAACTTCAACTACCTGTTAGCAATAAGTTAGCAATAAAAATTTGTGATTTGCATGATCCTCACAAGTCTATGCACCGTTCAATTCCCAAAAATCCCACTCATGAACATGGACACTTAAGGATGTAAATTAATTAAACCAGCAGCGTGGACATATTTCATAATCATAAAACCTACTGCACTAATAATCACATTTTTTTTGGAAAGTCAAACTGGCTTTATCCATTGAAACATAGACTAGTTGGATGACAATTTTCATTCGGGGTCCTCTGGAAATTAAACAATACCTCATCAATGCATCAATTGAAATTTTCTTGTGAAAAACAGGGTGACTATTTACAAGTTGATATTGGCCAAGCAAGATCCCATTGGGTTCATTGAATTCTGTCCTCTTGTTTACTACAGTAATATAAATGCAAGGCCATATTCTGAGATCAATTCTTGCCCCACCATCTCCATCAGCCTCATTCAGTTTTTCACACTGTTGTGTAAAGTCCTTTGGAAAAACAATTCTTTGTTTTCATCCTACAATGAGAAACTATTCTTCAAAGCTTCCACACTTACTCCATATTCTTTAAAAAAAAAAAAAAATTCCAGTCTGCCTATTCACACAAACTAATGTGTTTCTTCCAGCACCAACATCGACCACAACTTCAACAACAAGTAAGTAATGAACAAAACGTGGACAATTACACAATGCATTAACGGGAACAACTATTCCCAGGATGTGAACTTGTTACTCTTGATGAGGTGGAGGAGAGTATTTTAATATTTTCAGATCTACACAAATGGGACATGGAGATCATCATGGAAATAAATTCAGTAATTTGTGTACATTCAGAACCTTTTTTCTCTGGGTGGAAATGTCCAACATTAGCTCGCATAGCTGTCAGACGAGTATGAGATTTTAATGAAGTTGGGTTGGGCAAATGTTTAGATGTAGACAGTGGGGTGGGAGGAGGGCTATAGCACATTGCAGGAGTAAACCTGATCTACTCATTGAAGACAGAGGGTTGCAGTGCAATGGTATTATTATTGCAGGAGGTCTTTGACGAATGGAGTTCTGAGTGATCCGTAGGAGAAAATTGTGTGTTTGACCTGTTCTTTGCCTCCTTCCCACCATTCCCCACTCCACTCTGTCTCTCCCTCGACTATTTGCCCGACAGGGATTAACGATCTGCTATAGTAACAACAAAGTGCAGGTGCTGGTTTTCTAAATAAGGAAGGTCACAATCCGAAATGTCGCTTATCCATGTTCTCCAGAGATGAGGCCTGACACGCTGAGTTACTCCAGCACTTTGTGTCTTTATTTAAAATCTCCTGCTGACTGCCTTTCTAGAATTTCCAGTAGTGCTACTTTTACTTCAGTGAATGAAACACTGGAAACAACCCATAAACACTGAGAAGGCGTACGAGAGGCATCACAATCTGGCCAAGACAACAGGCTGTCTGAAAGTTGTAGTCCTTAAACGTCTTTCGAGTGGGATCACAATTAAGATTTCCCATTGGAAGATGATGGATACAATATACTTATATATCCTGCATACGAATGTATCCCTTGCCTCTCAGCAACAATCACCCATCACATTTATGAACATGTGTGAAACTGTACTTCAGATATTTCTTAAAAATGTTGGGAGAATATGATGATTTGTACTCTGAGGATTCAAGACAGGGCTGTCAATGGTTATGTTTGAAAGCAGGAGCACAAAAATGTTTCCTGAACATAAAAAGGGTTTGCAGAAAACAATCAATATTCTGTTAATATCTTGGGAAAAGAGAAGCAGATTCAACAATGTTCACAAAATAATTCTAATTTTTGTTTACATGTTAAATATTAAATGGAGGTCCAAAACTATGAAATGTTTTGCAATATTACATATGTGTAGCAACCATGAGGAAAGATAGACGGGTGGACAGATGGACAGGATTGAGATGAAATTTGACCCTCCACTGACATGGTCAATTGTCTCAATTCCAGCATCGACAATGACCCCAACTTCAACAACAGGTATGGTACCAGCTGGTCCACAGCAGGTTGTTATCATTCATATCCATGGACCAACCGACTGATCTTCTATAAAGCCACTGCAACACTTGTTTTCAGACCTCCATTCCAGTCTGAGCCTCCACATTCCTTTCACCTCCCATTCCAGGAGCCGCATTGAATGGTGTGGAATCTCTGCTTGTGTTACCTTTGTCACGGGTTTATTTAACTCCAAACAACTCACCCAATGATGGAATTTCTCAGATTCCTCTGGAATTAAACAGACAAATCTTGATTTACAGCATCAACATTTCAAACAACTACTTCAACAGGTAATAAGTTAGCTATAATAATGTAGCAAATGTCATGATCCTTACAAGTTGCTGCAAGTTTCAATCCACAAATAACCCACTCATAAGAGCATGGACACTTAAGGACATAAGTTGATTAAACCAGCAGTGTTGTCACATTTATTAATCATAAAACCTACTCCTCCAATAATTGTATGTTTTTTCGACAGTCAAACTGGCATTATCCATTGAAACATAGACCAGCTGGATGGCAATTTTTATTCTGGATCCTCTTGACATGAAACTATACCTCGTAAATGGAAATTTCTTGTGAAAAATAGGGTGACTATATAAATTTGATATTGACAGAACAAGATCACTGCGGGTTAATTGAATTATGTCCCCTTGTTTACTCCAGTAACATAAAAACAAGTCCATATTACGAGATCAAATCCTGCCCCACCATATTCATCGGCCTCATTCAGTTTTTCACATTGCTGTATCAAGCTGCTTCACGCAAACCTTTGGAAAAACAATACTTACACTCTATCACATGATACGCAACAATTGTCCTAACTTACTCCATATTCTTTCAACACCCCCCATCCCGCCCCTCAGTGGAAATTTTACACCCACACTGACATGGTCAATTTTATCATTTCCAGCATCGACAACAACTCCGACTTCAACAACAGGTATGGTATCAACTGGGTCACAGCAGGTTGTTATCATTCATGTACATGGACCAACATACTGATCTTCTACAAAGCTACTGCGACACTTTATTTCAGACCTCGATTCAAGTGTGCAGTACCACGTTCCTTATTCCTAATACATCAACCCAAAATCTTCATCAGAATATTCATAGACATACCGAATCTCCTCAATCTTTGAAGAAAGAAGAGGTATTGATGGACATTGTTGAATATTATATCAATGTACTGGGCCCAGGACAGATCTTCAGAGATATGCATGCCAAGTAACTGGAAAGAGTAGACTCTCTCCATCGTCATTGCAGAAGGTAGCGCTAGTGAGATTTCAGCCGGCATTGATCGATTGTGTTGGTAGGTAATTATAATGGGTTCAGGTCTTTGCCAAAGTGGGTGTTGATATGCACCAAAACCAACCTCTCAAAGCACTTCTTCATCACGAGCATTAGTGCCACTGTTTGGTGGTTATTGAGACATGTTTAGTTCAGTTTAGCTTAGAAGAGTTTAATTAAGTTCAGTTTTAATTTAGTCCCAGTGACCAGCGATCACCAGTACACTAGTTCTACCGCACATGCCAGGGACAATTTTTAGAAGCCAATTCATGTACGAATCGGCAGGACTTTAGAATGTGGGAAGAAACACACATGGACACAGGGAGAACATTCAATCTCCGGACAGACACTAAATGTAGTCAGGATCTAATCCGGGTGTATGGCGCCGCACTCTCGCTTGAGCTGCCACATGGTTTTGTGAAGGCGTGAGAGCCCTGCCACAGTTGCTGAATATCCATCTCATCTTCCAGTTTGGAGCAAAATTGGCTTTCCAAAGCATCCTTCCACTGAATTGATCAAGGGTGGAAATGGAATTTATTACTCTTCTTCAACCATGCACGCTTATACATTTCCTTTGCCTCAGTGATGCTCAATAAACTAAACATACAGTAACTAACACGCCATCTGAGTTCAATTTCCTGTACTGACTGAGCAATCGAAAGGAGCAACTGAAAAAAGCTGCAGAGAAAGTGCTGCACTGTAAGTAATATCTTCAATGAAAGACAATATAAACAGATACACCTTGTACCTACTATAATGCAAAATGCTGTTTTCATCACATTGACAGTAACACTAACAGAGAACTATGTTTACGTACAGTATCTGTTGTGCTGATGCCAGTCAGGATTTCATTGTTTCGTTTCAGGACATATGACAATAAAACATTCCTGAATCTTGAATTAAAAAAACTATCAGTGGGTAATGATGGACCCAGTTCCTAAAGCCTTCAGCTTCGGCATTTCCGCATGGTTAGAAATCCAGATTACACTAGTTTTTCCTCCAACTTCTCCTTATTTCTATTCCAGGCAAAATGACAACCTATGGATATGGTCATCGAATATCAACGCCAGAAGGTAATGAAACCATTATTATCATGTGATTCCCATTCAGATTAATAAGGACCTGAATGGAAACCGAACCAGTTGGAAGTGACCATTGAATGGGCGATCAGGGTGTGATCATGACCTGGTAAAATCTCCTCTACCTCATGTTAAATCCATACCATTTTCTGGCAACTAACAGAGGTTATTGCCTTTGATTATGGGATGAGTAATCCTTTGTATGTCTATTCTTATCAAATATAACAGCATCCACCCATGTAACTCTGGAATGCTGCCCAGATTCATTTTTTAGCACTGTCGCCATTTCTTTTAATTCCCAACTATGTCCTGTAGATTGGTTTATGCATGAGAACCAATCATAGTAGAATAGGATCACTAACCCCACCCTACTGTACGATTTATACTAACACCTACTTCCTACACTGGTCAGTCTTGGAAACGGTCATGATGTTCTAACAACTAACAACCCGCTGTACTGCTATAATACGAATACTGATTAAAGATGATCTTGGACTTCAGATTGTATTCTTTGGCTATATACATGTCCAAACATCTGTCTATCACTGCTTTGAATGAACGCATTGACTAAGCCTTTATAGCAGATGTGTTCTCATCGTGCTCCTCAATAACTACAATCAGACGGCCTGGGTCTGATCAAATATTCTCGTAGTAAACGTGAACTTACCATCTGCCTTTATCCACAACGACCTTCTGGAGGAATTCAGCAGCACAGACAAGATCTGAGGAGGGAATTGAACTGTGAACGTTTCACATTGGGAACCTTCTTGATTTCCTGTTATATTCTGAAGTGCACGACTCCACATTTACCCACCACCCATTGTGTGAAAACCTTCTTCCTCAGAATTGTAGTAAATCTTCCCCTTTCACCGTAAATCTATGTCCTCTGGTTCTTGATCCCACTATTCTGGGTAAAAGAGTCTGTGCATCTCCTCTACCTTTCCCCTCGTGATCTTTTACACCTTTATCAGATCACCCCTATTCTTCTTTGCTCCAAGGATTACAGTCCTGGCCTGCCTAATCTCTCACTATAGCTCAGGCCCACAGGTCCTGGCACCATCCTCGTTAATATTCTCAGCACCGTTTCCAGCTTAACACATCGTTCCAATAGCAGGGAAATATTTTACAATAATGGCATGAAGTTTCCAATTCAATATCCTGAGAACTGGTTCTATGAACTGAGGGAAAATTGAATGATATTCTACTCCGCCTATTCACACAAACTAATGTCTTCCTTCCAGCACCAACATCGACCACAACTTCAACAAGTAAGTGATGAACAACACATTAACAATTACACTTCGCATTAACTTGGGAACAACTATTCCCAGGATGTTAACTAGTTACTTTTGATGAAGTGGAGGAGAGTGTTTTAATACTTTCAGTCAAAACCTTAATATAATTAGACATTTTATCTTAACCTTTCTGAGTATATTGTAAACTTCGGAAATTATGAAATGAGAGGCAAAAATTCTGCTCTGTCATAATTTTACTGAAATAAAATTTGAGATCTACACAAATGAGACGTTGAGATTATCATGGAAGTGAATTACACATTTTGTCGACAGTCACAACCTCTTCCTCAGGGTGGAAATGTCCAACATGAGAGGGCACAGCTATCATGTGAGTGGGGGAGTTTAATGAAGATGTCCAGGGCAATTTTTTTATGGCATAGTGGGGGCTGGACGTCGGAACACATTGCCAGGAGTAGTGGTGGAGGCATACACTATAGTGCCGTTTAAGAGGCTTTTTGATTGGCACATTGAAGTACAGGGAAGAGAGGGATTGAATTGCCAATCAGTAAAGCCGTTGATCGGTTGCAGCAAGTGAACTTCAGGTCAGGTCAGATGCAGGAACATTAAAAAGCCCGTCCGTGGACAAGTCTGTAAAATAAGAAAAAACTTTTTCACCCAGAGAGTTGTGAATTTGTGGAATTCCCTGCCACATAGGGCAGCGGAGGCCAAATCACTGGATGGATTTAAGAGAGAGTGAGATAAATCTCTAGGGGCTAGTAGAACCATGGGAAATGGGGAGATGGCAGGCACGGGTTATTGATTGGGGATGATCAACTATGATCACACTGAATGGTGGTGCTGGCTCGAAGGACCGAATGGCCTCCTCCTGCACCTATTTTTTCTATGGTTCTAGAGGAGCATATTAGACCTTGAAATTAACCTAGCCAGGTGACAGGTGTAACAGCCGTAGAGTATTTTGATCACAACTCCATAAGTTTTGATGTGGACACATAGAACTACAGATGCCGGATAAGTTTTAAGTTTGTTGTGAAGAGCGATGAGTCTGGACCTTGCGGGAAAGTACTAAATTGGGGGAATTGTAGATTACAGCAACATTTAGCAGGAGCTAGGGTGAGTAAAGTGAGCCGTTGTCATTGGGCAAGTACTCATCTGACCGATAGGAGACTTATACTGGCAAGTTGATCAGTGTTAGACCAACATGTTTCAATAAGGAGGAAGGATAAGGATGGCAATGGAAGGGAACCTTGTCTGATCACAGAGGTTGTAACAGCTCAAAAGAAAAATGAACTCTATGTAAGGATTAGAAAGAAGAAGTCAGACAAGTACTTTGAGGAATATAAAGCGATCAGGAAATAAATCATGCTGGCAATTGGTGAACAAAAATCCCAAGGCTTTGTATACATCCATGAAAATAAATAGGGTAGGACTGATCATGGATAAAGAAGGGAATTTTTGCTTGTAGTCAGAGGATGTATACGAGGTAGTAAACGAGTACTTTGCATCAACGTGTTTTCATGGTCCCTTATGTTTGTAAGCAGGAGCACAAAAATGTTTCTTGAATATAAATCGACTTTACAGAAAACTATCAATGTTCTGTTGATACATATTTGAGTACAAATATACCAATGATTTTCTGAAATATTCATATTCATCTCAAATTTAAATACGTGGACAGAGCGATGTAGATGGTGGGGAAGCAGTGGGAAAGTGATCTTGGAAAAGAAAGGCGCATTCAACAATTTTCACAATATAATTCTGATCTTTTGTTATCAAGTTCAAGATTAAATGGAGGACCAAAACGGCCCAATATTTTGCAATGTTACGTAAGTGTAGCAACCATGAGAAAAGATAGACCAGTAGACAGATGGACAGGATTGAGATGAAATTTTACATTACACTCTGACATGGTCAATTTTCTCATTTCCAGCATCGACAACGACTCCGACTTCAACAACAGGTACGGTATCAACTGGGCCACAGCAGGTCATTCATCTATACGGACCAACAGACTGATCTTCTACAAAGCCATTGCGACACTTTATTTAGACCTACATTCCAGTGTGAAGTACTACGTTCCTTATTCCTAATACATCAACCCAGAATCTTCATCAGAATATTCATAGACATACCGAATCTCCTCAATCTTTGAGGAAAGAAGAGGTATTGATGGATATTGTTGAAGATTACATCAATGTACTGGGCCCAGGACAGATCTTCAGAGATATGCATGCCCAGTAACTTGAAAGAGTTGACTCTCTCCATCGTCATTGCAGAAGGTAGCGCCAGTGAGATTTCAGCGGCATTGATCGATTGTGTTGGTTGGTAATTATATTGGGTTCAGGTTTCGTGAAGGTTTAAGAGCCCTGCCACAGTTGCTGAATATCCATCTCATCTTCCAGTTTGGAGCAAAATTGGCTTTCCAAAGCATCCTTCCACTGAATTGATCAAGGGTAGAAATGGAATTTATTACTCTTCTTCAGCCATGCACGCTTAAACATTTCCTTTGCCTCAGTGATGCTCAATAAACATAACATACAGTAACTAACACACCATCTGAGTTCAATCTCCTGTACTGACTGAGCAATCGAAAGGAGCAATTAAAAAAAGATGCAGAGAAAGTGCTGCACTGTAAGTAATATCTTCAATGAAAGACAATATCAACAGACACATCTTGTATCTACTATCTGCCACAGGTCCCGGCACCATCCTCGTTAATCTTCTCAGCACAGTTTCCAGCTTAACACATCTTTCCTGTAGTAGGGAAAGTTTTTACAATAATGGCATGAAGTTTCCATTCAATATCCTGAGAACTGGTTTTATGAATGAGGGAAAAAGGAATGATATTCCACTGCGCCTATTCACACAAACTAATGTCTTCCTTCCAGCACCAACATCGACCACAACTTCAACAAGTAAGTGATGAACAACACATTAACAATTACACTTCGCATTAACTTGGGAACAACTATTCCCAGCATGTTAACTTGTTACTTTTGATGAAGTGGAGGAGAGTATTTTAATACTTCAGTCAACACCTGAATACAATTAGACATTTTAGATTAACCTTTCTGAGGATGTTGTAAACTTAGGAAATTATGAAATGAGTGGCAAATATTCTGCTCTATGTCAGATAGTGGGGGCTGGAAGTCGGAACACATTGCCAGGAGTAGTGTTGGAGGGATACACTATAGTGCCGTTTAAGTGGCTTTTTAATAGGCACATTGAAGTACAGGGAAGAGAGGGATTGAATCAGCAAAACTGTTGATTGGTTGCAGCAAGTGAACTTCAGGTCAGGTCTGATGTGGGAACTTTAAAAAGTCTGTCCGTGGACAGGTCTGTAAAAGAAGAAAAAACGTTTTCGCCCAGAGAGTAGTGAATTTGTTGAATTCCCTGCATAAGAGGGCAGTGGAGGCCAAATCACTGGATGGATTTAGAGTTAGGATAGAGTTCTAGGGGCTACAGGAATCAAGGGATATGGGGAGAAGGCAGGCACGGGTTATTGATTGGGGACGATCAGCCATGATCACAATGAATGGAAGGTGCTGGCACGAAGGGTCGAATGGCCCCCTCCTGCACCAATTTCTTCCATGTTTCTAGAGGAGCATATTAGACTTGAAATTAGCCTAGCCAGGTGACAGGTGTAACAGCCGTAGAGTATTTTGGGATTAGTGATCAAAACTCCATAAGTTTTGATGTAACTACAGATGCCGGATAAGTTTTCAGATTGTTGTGAAGAGCGATAAGTCTGGTCTTTGCGGGAAGGTACTAAATTGCGGGGAATTGCAGATTACAGGGAGCTAGGGAGAGTAAAGTGGGAGCCGTTGTCATTGGGCAAGTACTCATTTGATCGATGGGAGACTTATACTGGCAAGTTGATCAGTGTTTAAGACCAACATGTTTCAATAAGGAGGTAGGATAAGGATGGCAATGGAAGGGAACCTTGTCTGATCACAGAGGTTGTAACAGTTCAAAAGAAAAATGAACTCTATGTAAGGATTAGAAAGAAGAAATCAGACAAATGCTTTGAGGAATATAAAGCGATCAGGAAATAAATCATGCTGGCAATTGGTGAAAAAAAATCCCAAGGCTTTGTATACATGCATGAAAATCAATAAGGTAACAAGGGAAACAGTAGGACTGGTCATGGATAAAGAAGGGAATTTTTGCTCGTAGTCAGAGGATGTAGACGAGGTAGTAAACGAGTACTTTGCATCAACGGTGTTTTCATGGTCCCTTATGTTTGTAAGCAGGAGCACAAAAATGTTTCTTGAATATAAATCGACTTTACAGAAAACTATCAATGTTATGTTGATACCTGTGTTCAAGAAGGAACTGCAGATGCTGGAAAATCGAAGGTACACAAAAATGCTGGAGAAACTCAGCGGGTGCAGCAGCATCTATGGAGCGAAGGAGATAGGTAACGTTTCGGGCCGAAACCCTTCTTCAGACTGATAGGGGGTGGCGGGGAGTAGGAAGGAAAAAGGGAGGAGGAGGAGCCCGAGGGCTGGGGGATGGGAGGAGACAGCTCGAGGGTTAAAGAAAGGGAGGAGACATCAAGGGCTAACAAAATTGGGAGAATTCAATGTTCATGCCTTCCGGATGCAGGCTCCCCAAGCGGAATATGAGGTGCAGTTCCTCCAATTTCCGGTGTTGCTCACTCTGGCAATGGAGGAGACCCAGGACAGAGAGGTCGGATTGGGAATGGGAGGGGCAGTTGAAGTGCTGAGCCAATCGTCGAACAATCCTTGTTGAATATGTACCAGGGCCCCATCCCCGACCTCTACCTCCGTTACATCAACGACTGCTTTGGGGCCACCTCCTGCACCCACAGACAACTGACTGACTTCATCCACTTCACCACCAAATTCCATCCGGCACTGAAATACACCTGGACTATTTCCGACACTTCCCTACCATTCCCAATCCGACCTCTCTGTCCTGGGTCTCCTCCATTGCTAGAGTGAGCAACACCGGAAATTGGAGGAACAGCACCTCATATTCCGCTTGGGGAGCCTGCAACCGGCGGGCATGAACATTGAATTCTCCCAATTTTGTTAGCCCTTGATGTCTCCTCCCCTTCCTTAGCCCTCAAGCTGTCTCCTCCCATCCTCCAGCCCTCGGGCTCCTCCTCCTCCCTTTTTCCTTCCTACTCCCCGCCACCCCCTATCAGTCTGAAGAAGGGTTTCGGCCCGAAACGTTACCTATCTCCTTCGCTCCATAGATGCTGCTGCACCCGCTGAGTTTCTCCAGCATTTTTATGTACCTTATGTTGATACCTATTTGAATACAAATATACCAATAATTTTCTGAAATATTCAGATTCATCTCAAATTTAAGTACGTGGACAGAGCAATGCAGTTGGTGGGGAAGCAGTGGGAAAGTGATCTTGGAAAAGAAAGGCACATTCAACAATTTTATCTATATAATTCTGATCTTTTGTTATCATGTTCAAGATTAAATGGAGGACCAATACTGTGCAATCTTTTGCAATGTTACGTAGGTGTAGCAACCATACCGATAGACCAGTGGACAGATCAATCAGTATTCTGTTAATACCAATCTTGGGAAAAGAGAGGCAGATTCAACAATTTTCTCAAAATAATTCTAATCTTTTGTTTTCATGTTACATATTAAATGGAGGTCCAAAACTATGAAATGTTTTGCAATATTACATATGTGTAGCAACCATGAGGAAAGATAGATGGGTGGACAGGTGGACAGGATTGAGATGAAATTTGACACTCACACTGAAATGGTCGATTGTCTCATTTCCAGCATCGACAACGACCCCAACTTCAACAACAGGTATGGTACCAGCTGGTCCACAGCAGGTTGTTATCATTCATATACATGAACCAACACACTGATCTTCTATAAAGCCACTGCAACACTTGTTTTCAGACCTCCATTCCAGTCTGAGCCTCCACATTCCTTTCACCTCCCATTCCAAGAGCCGCATTGAATGGTGTGGAATCTCTGCTTGTGTTACCTTTGTCACGGATTTATTTAACTCCAAACAACTCACCCAATGATGGAAATGCTCAGATTCCTCTGGAACTAAACAGACACATCTTGATTTACAGCATCAACATTTCAAACAACTACTTCAACAGGTAATAAGTTAGCAATAATAATGTAGCAAATGTCATGATCCTCACAAGTTGCTGCAAGCTTCAATCCACAAATAACCCACTCATAAGAGCATGGACATTTAAGGACATAAGTTGATTAAACCAGCAGTGTGTACACATTTAATAATCATAAAACCTACTTAATCCATAATATTTCAACACCCCCCGTCCCGCCCCTCAATAGTCCCTCCAATTGCATAATATAGCATACTATTCTCCACTCTCTACTGATAGCATAGTTGCAAAATTACATCTTGATCTGTTTTCTCTCCAGAGCAAACAACATTTTCAATGACCACAGGTACGGACATTAGAATGACGACTTGACAAATAGTTATTTGATTTCAGTGTAATCTGATTTATTCTATTATCCCTGCACTCACATCTTCATTTGCATCCCTTCCAGAGTCAACAGCATCATCATCAACATCAGGTATGATCATAGCCCCATCTCCTCAACACTCTGCTCACATTATCCCAGGAACATCAATCTTAAATTATTGCTGCTGATTTTGAATTCTTCACAACCCAATTCAATTGTATCTTCAACAGCAGCATCTGCAGCAACTATTGCATTAGAGTTAATCTCATAACTTGCTTCTTCCTTTCTCTGATCTGGCTCCACTGGTAAGGCCAGCATTTGATGCCCGTCCATCTCTGCTCAAAAAACGGTGACAGGGATCTGTCTTGTAATATCACAAATTAATAGATTTGATTCAGAAACAAGACAGCTCCACGGGGCCTCTGTGAAGTAATGTGGAGCATATGCAACAGAAAAATCATGTTCCCCAGTCTGTGAACCCATGGTTCAGTCTCACACCGAAGATAGACACAGAGTGCTGGACTAACTCAGCGGGACCAGCAATATCTCTGGAGAGAAGAAATGGGTGATGTTTCGGGTCGAGACCCTTCAGCTGACAAGAGATGGGGCCAAGTAATCCCACATGCAATGGATAAGGTCGAAGCTTGGAAACCTCAGCACATCTTATCGGGAACTATGGGACATAACAAGTGCTTCTTATAGTGTAATAGATGAAGTGCAGCCGGTCAAGATGCTGGGTCCACACCTGCTCCTCAAGGGAGCTCAGGATGGGCAATAAATGCTGGTCTCGCCAGAATGGCTCAACCCATAAATAATTAATATATACCAATAGTTTTATTCTCTTTTTCTATTCCCATTCATCTTTCAGACGTTGTTGTTGGTGGCACCTCCGGACGTACGTATTGGTCAATTTTACTTTGCACAAATAACAATAAATATTTAACTGGCAATCAGATTCAGCTGGTCAGTAATAGATGTTATCCATTGCTTCACACAGAGTTCTTTCTTTAGATGGTAGAGGGCAGGTTGCTGTTTGTTCAAAGATGATCTCAAACCATTTTCTTACAAAGGTTAGAGAGGGTCCTGACTCCAAACTTGGGTGTATTCTCTCTAATTTTGTGTCTTGCTCAGAAACAGATCTGATCTACTGAGTGAAGTGAAGTATGACCAGAATGCTAACATAACTGGAGTGCCTGTTAATATGAGGAGAGATTGAGAGGGCTACATGGCTTGGAAAGATGTTGTTCAGCTGGAAAGAGTGCAGAGAAGCTTTACGAGAGGATGTTGCCAGGACTTGATAGCCTGAGCTTTTGGGAGTGGTTGAGCAGGCTCGGACTTTATTCCTTGCAACACTGGGGGATGTATAGTGATCTTATTGAGGACTATAAGTTCATGAGGGGAAAAGATAGAGAAGATGCACAGAGTTTTTAGGTTTAGTTTTAAAGATACAGTATGGACGCAGGCCCTTTGGCCATCGAGTCCATGCTGACAACGATCACCCATACACGAGTCTTTTATCCTGTGTAAGGGAATCAAGAACCACAACACATGGTTTAAGGTGGGTAGAGAAAGATTTAAGAGGAACCTGTGAGGCAAATGTTTTCACATAGCGGGTGGTGTGGATATGGAATGAGCTGCCAGAGCAGAGAATTAAAGCACAAACTACAGCAACATTAAAAAAACATTCAGACAAGGATAAGCACAGAAGAAGTTTTGAGGGACATAGGAAACGTGGGCAGACGGGACTAATGTAGATGGGACAGTTTTGTCTTCATGAGCACGTTGGGCCAAGGGGACCATTTTTTTCTCTATGACTGTGAGAATGATATGAGACAGAGATTAATACTTTAAATTGTGTTCTTTAGATGTCCACATGTAAACGGATTATCCTGCTGTGGAGATATAATGTAAAATGCTATTTACATACAGGATCTATAGATCACCCCTTATCCTCCAGCGCTCCAAGAAATAAAGTCCAAACCTGCTCAACCTCTCCCTATAGCTCAGGCCCTCGAGTCCTAGCAACATCGTCGTACTTCTTTCTGCACACCTTCCAGCTTCACAACATTTTCCCTATAACAGAGTGACCAAAACAGAATAATACTCCAAAAGTAGCCTCAGTAATGTCTTATATAACTGTAACATGACCTCCCAACTTCTGTACTCAATACCCTGACTGATGAAGGCCAATTTGCCGAAATACTTTTTGGCCCCCATATCTACCTGTGACGCCACATTCAAACAACTATGTACCTTCACTCCAAGATCTCTCTGGTCTACAATTCAGTGTACAATACCACCCACTTTAGTGTCATCTGCTAATGTGATAGTCATGCTTTATGCTCATCTATATCATTTCTTATGGATGCCTAACAGCAATGGGCCCTGCACCGAAACCCCAGGCACACCACTAGCCACAGGCCTCCAGCCCGAAAAGCAACCTCCTCCTTCACCCTCTACTTCTTTCCATGAAGCCAATTTGTTATCCATTCAGCTATCTCCCCTTAGATCACAAAAGTTAGTGTCATTGTTTTGGAATAACTACATCTCATATTCCACCTTGGTACCTAACAACCCAACGTAATGAATCTTGAATTCAGGTAACCCACACGACCTTCCTTCTTCTCCCACAAACACTCACCTGTCCATTCATTTTTCTTCTACTTTTGTTCATCATTCCTATCACCACTCCCTCTATCTGTCCTCCACGTGGCTGAACTGCCCATCATTCTCTCCCCATCTCATTCCACTAATTAAGTTCCAACTTCTGTCCCACCCTAACTTGTACCGCAGTATGTTGGCTATCATACTTCTTTCCTCTCAGTTAAGATAGAGGGATGCGTTCAGTAACATCAGACACATTCAATCTAGACAGTGAATAAACAATTTCATCAGGCCATCTGTTGTTTCACTATTCACAAATGCCTGTCCATTCCCCTGATCACACAAACTCTACCTCACTGGAGTAAAGAGAGTGTCCTCGCTGCAAAACCAGAACCCTCCTCCCACAGCCAAAGCATCGTCTTTCACACCAATTCTTATCTTCCTTAATACAGATACAACCAGAGTGTGAATTACAACTGTTGTGGATTGAAATTGTCTGAAAATCAACCAAAGACAGTCACCAAAATCAGATTGAAAGAAATGCTTTTGTCCATGTAATCTGTTCAGTCATTTTCCATTCACCAACTCTTTCTCGTGTTTTCACATTCCTACCTACAACGGTGTCTTCTCCAGCATCTGAAACAACTACAACTTCAACAACAGGTATGGAATTTCACAGCATATTGTCACTTGTTCCCACCTCTACAATTCATTTGCAACATACAAATGAATCTCATCTCCTTCCAGTGAATACTGTCAGACTGCTGTCTCCCCCAGTCAAACTAAGTTAGCGATTGTCCAGCAATTGTTTACATAGAGTCACGCATTTCTGCTAAACTTTGCTTCTTTGCAGTGAATGAGACCATGAAGGGAACCTTTCACCCTGTTGACTGCGGAGTGGCCATTTCCCTCTAAAACCATCAGTAATCATTAGGGTTGGAATAGTGGGGTCGAGGCTCAACATAAAATGGTACCCAACATGTGCTCTCATCCAGTGGGAACTGAATGCATTTTAAACCTGGCCTGGACGGGACAGCTAGTTCAGCTCTCCTACCAGCCCAAAGTGAGATGGTAGCAGGTAGCAAGGACCGAGAACCACTCCAAGTCAACCAATTGTCTTTGCAGCAAAAATTGGACATGCAGCATTTAAATTAACCAAAACACAGAAAAACTACTTTTGACAGCTATTTACTGTGTGGGTGAAACTAAAACTAACATTGGGCAGGTCAGACCACGAGTTAGTGCATCTTATGGATTGAAGCTACTGTTGCTGGAGATAAATGTGGTATCAATTGTCTGCCTTCCTGCTCCAGTCTGGGTGAAAATGTGTATCCACCAGAATCTGACAGGCCTCCCATCACCACTCTGTTGGGGGATTAACATTCGCTCCCACCAAATATGTGGAAATACAGCCCGGATTCAGCACCTTCTAATTGTAACCAAATCATCTTCATGACATGTTATTCATCAAAGATGTAATTGCCCCCCAGACCTTCAATGTGTAAGGTATCATGGTTATGGGAAGAAGACACGAGAATGGGGTTGAGAGGGAAAGATAGATCAGCCATGATAGAATGGCGGAGTAGACTCGATGGGCCAAATGGCCTACTTCTGCTCCTATGACTTCTGAATTTATGAACTATGAAAAGTTAAGAGTGTTTAATTGTCAAAAAAACAATTAAATTCAAACTTGCAGCAGCATGATAAGTAATTGCTCCTCATCATCAACCCATGAGAATATGAAAACATGAACCAGCAGAAGAAGTCAGCACGCAGGTCTTTCAGTTGTTTCTGCCAGTAATTCATCAAGATAATGGCTAATACATCAACCCAGAATCTACATCAGAATATTCATAGACATACCGAATCTCCTCAATCTTTGAGGAAAGAAGAGGTATAGATGGATATTGTTGAAGATTACATCAATGTACTGGGCCCAGGACAGATCTTCAGAGATATGGATGCCCAGTAACTTGAAAGAGTTGACTCTCTCCATCGCCATTGCAGAAGGTAGCGCCAGTGAGATTTCAGCGGCATTGATCGATTGTGTTGGTAGGTAATTGTAGTGGGTTCAGGTCTTTGCCAAGGTAGGTCTTGATATGCACCAAAACAAAACTCTCAAAGCACTTCTTCATCACGACCATTAGTGCCACTGTTTGGTGGGCATTGAGACATATTTAGTTCAGTTTAGCTTGTACGAGTTTAATTAAGTTCAGTTTTAATTTAGTCCCAGTGACCAGCGATCACCTGTACACTATTTCTACCCCACATGCCAGGGACAATTTATAGAAGCCAATCCATGTACGAAATCGGCAGGTCTTTAGAATGTGGGAAGAAACACACATGGTCACAGGGAGAACATTCAATCTCCGGACAGACACTAAATGTAGTCAGGATCTAATCCGGGTGTATGGCGTTGTAAGGCAACATCTCTGTCGCTGCGCCACTGTGTCACTCTCTGTATTCTTCTTGTCATGGTACTCTTCTAGGGCCCGAATATTATTGGAGCCCTTTGAAGCAGATAGGAACCTCAGACCTTAATAATGACAGATTCAAGATGTCTGCAAAATCTCCTGCAAGTTGGTTGGCTTAGTTACTTGATTCACCCTCGTGATGCATCTTCTGACACCAGCCTTGGTGACTGAAAATATACGATGCCATCGGAAGCTCTGGGTGCACAAGAAGACACGTCCGTGTTCAACTTTTCAAATCGAGCGTAGAATGCAACAAGCCTAAGCGGGAGTGATGCCACACTCTCGCTTGAGCTGCCACATGGTTTTGTGAAGGCGTGAGAGCCCTGCCACAGTTGCTGAATATCCATCTCATCTTCCAGTTTGGAGCAAAATTTGCTTTCCAAAGCATCCTTCCACTGAATTGATCAAGGGTGGAAATGGAATTTATTACTCTTCTTCAACCATGCACGCTTATACATTTCCTTTGCCTCAGTTATGCTCAATAAACTTAACATACAGTAACTAACACACCATCTGAGTTCAATTTCCTGTACTGACTGAGCAATCGAAAGGAGCAACTGAAAAAACCTGCAGAGAAAGTGCTGCACTGTAAGTAATATCTTCAATGAAAGACAATATAAACAGATACACCTTGTATCTATTATAATGCAAAATGCTGTCTTCATCACATTGACAGTAACACTAACAGAGTACTATGTTTACGTACAGTATCTGTTGTGCTGATGCCAGTCAGGATTTCATTGTTTCGTTTCAGGACATATGACAATAAAACATTCCTGAATCTTGAATTAAAAAAACTATCAGTGGGTAATGATGGACCCAGTTCCTAAAGCCTTCAGCTTCGGCATTTCCGTATGGTTAGAAATCCAGATTACACTAGTTTTTCCTCCAACTTCTCCTTATTTCTATTCCAGGCAAAATGACAACCTATGGATATGGTCATCAAACATCAACGCCAGAAGGTAATGAAACCATTATTATCATGTGATTCCCATTCAGATTAATAAGGACCTGAATGGAAACCGAACCAGTTGGAAGTGACCATTGAATGGGTGATCAGGGTGTGATCATGACCTGGTAAAATCTCCTCTACCTCATGTTAAATCCATACCATTTTCAGGTAACTAACAGAGGTTATTGCCTTTGATTATGGGATGAACAATCCTTTGTATGTCTATTCTTATCAAATATAACAGCATCCACCCATGTAATTCTGGAATGCTGCCCAGATTCATTTTTTTAGCACTGTCGCCATTTCTTTTAATTCCCAACTATTTCCAAACATCTATCTATCACTGCTTTGAATGGATGCATTGACTGAGCCTTAATAGCCAGATGTGTTCTCACCGTGCTCCTCTATAACGTCAATCAGACGGCCTGGGTCTGATCAAATATTTTCGTAATAAACGTGAATTTACCATCTGCATTTAGCCACAATGACCTTCTGGAGGCATTCAGCAGCTCAGACAAGATCTGAGGAGGGAATTGGACTGTGGACGTTTCACATTGGGACCCTTCTTCTTTTCCTGTTATATAGCAATGTTACAAAATTTTGAGATTTTAAAAATCAAGTCTGTAATTTATCCCATCAGATAAAGCATAAAAATAAGTTTAATTTGACACCTAATTCACTTTCATATCTCAAGTATTTAAAAGGTTATGGCCATTTTCATACTGGGAAATGAGAATCTTGTTCCCTATTGATTTTCTATGGACATAACAAAAAAGCTGTGATCGTGAACAGTCAAAAGCCCATAACTTTCTTAAAAATTAAGAGAACTGAATGAAATTTTCAGTTATCATAGATTGAAGCATTCTGAAACAAATATAAAATAATCTTACTTGGATGACCTGAAATTAAAGCATATAATTAGTTAGTTACCTAATTGTAGCTAATTTCAGACTTCAATTACTAGATCTAAACATCTATCCATTTCTTAATAAATGATTAACATTTTTAAATAGCCTAAATGTCCAAATAATATTCACAAATAATTCACAATAAAACATGATTTTTAAATCTTATTTACATTAATTTATAGGCCAAATGGAAGGAATTTAGTGTTTAATTGCTGTAAATAAATGCCCATTTAAATCAGCTTTCCAGTGGGTCCCTGTGGCACGCGCTGGTTTAGAACGTTCACATTGCGGTAGATTTGTGCCCCAAATGCCGAGAAAAATACTGCGCGATATAATGGGCCCAAATTGAGCTACTCGCAATATTAAACTTAGTATAAAGGGATCTTTAGAAGCCCTTTTTAATGTAAAAATATACAACCTAACTTCTGCTATTTGCTTTATGAGACCCTGCGGTTGCTGGCGGTCGCGGGTTTAGAGATTGATTTTTAAACTACTATAACTATTATTCAAGGCCTTTAAACCTAATAATAGCTTTTGCGACGGGGTCTTCCAGCGATTTTTCGTTAATAATTAACTAGGCTGAACATTTTCGATTGGAACAGCTTAGAGAAAATCGCGTTTTAAACCCGCCCCCTCTAAACGGCGCCAAAATCGCGCACACCCTCAGCAGCAGATTTTCAACGACGCTTCAGGTAGGCTTTGCAACATACCTATGTTATATCCCGAAGTGCACGACCCCACATTTAACCACCACCCATTGTGTAACAAGGTTGCACCTCAGATTTGTAGTAAATCTTTCCCCTCTCACCTTAAACCTATGTCCTCTTGTTCTTGATCCACCTATTCTGGGGAAAAGAGTATGTACATCTACTCTACCTATCCCCTCATGATCTTTTGCACCTTTATCAGATCACCCCTATTCTTTGCTCCAAGGATTACGGTCCTGGCCTGCCTAACCTCTCACTATAGCTCAGGCCCACAGGTCCCGGCACCATCCTCGTTAATCTTCTCAACACCGTTTCCAGCTTAACACATCTTTCCTGTAGTAGGGAAAGTTTTTACAATAATGGCATGAAGTTTCCATTCAATATCCAGAGAACTGCTTCTATGAATGAGGGAAAAAGGAATGATATTCCACTGCGCCTATTCACACAAACTAATGTCTTCCTTCCAGCACCAACATCAACCACAACTTCAACAAGTAAGTGATGAATAACACATTAACAATTACACTTCGCATTAACTTGGGAACAACTATTCCCAGGATGTTAACTTGTTACTTTTGATGAAGTGGAGGAGAGTATTTTAATACTTCAGTCAAAACCTTAATACAATTAGACATTTTAGATTAACCTTTCTGAGGATGTTGTAAACTTAGGAAATTATGAAATGAGTGGCAAATATTCTGCTCTATGTCAGATAGTGGGGGCTGGAAGTCGGAACACATTGCCAGGAGTAGTGTTGGAGGGATACATTATAGTGCCGTTTAAGTGGCTTTTTGATAGGCACATTGAAGTACAGGGAAGAGAGGGATTGAATCAGCAAAACTGTTGATTGGTTGCAGCAAGTGAACTTCAGGTCAGGTCTGATGTGGGAACTTTTAAAAGTCCGTCCGTGGACAGGTCTGTAAAGTAAGAAAAAACGTTTTCGCCCAGAGAGTAGTGAATTTGTTGAATTCCCTGCATAAGAGGGCAGTGGAGGCCAAATCACTGGATGGATTTAGAGTTAGGATAGAGCTCTAGGGGCTACAGGAATCAAGGGATATGGGGAGAAGGCAGGCACGGGTTATTGATTGGGGACGATCAGCCATGATCACAATGAATGGAAGGAGCTGGCACGAAGGGTCGAATGGCCCCCTCCTGCACCAATTTCTTCAATGTTTCTAGAGGAGCATATTAGACTTGAAATTAGCCTAGCCAGGTGACAGGTGTAACAGCCGTGGAGTATTTTGGGATTAGTGATCAAAACTCCATAAGTTTTGATGTAACTACAGATGCCGGATAAGTTTTCAGATTGTTGTGAAGAGCGATAAGTCTGGTCTTTGCGGGAAGGTACTAAATTGCGGGGAATTGCAGATTACAGGGAGCTAGGGAGAGTAAAGTGGGAGCCGTTGTCATTGGGCAAGTACTCATTTGATCGATGGGAGACTTATACTGGCAAGTTGATCTGTGATTAAGACCAACATGTTTCAATAAGGAGGTAGGATAAGGATGGCAATGGAAGGGAACCTTGTCTGATCACAGAGGTTGTAACAGTTCAAAAGAAAAATGAACTCTATGTAAGGATTAGAAAGAAGAAATCAGACAAATGCTTTGAGGAATATAAAGCGATCAAGAAATAAATCATGCTGGCAATTGGTGAAAAAAAATCTCAAGGCTTTGTATACATGCATGAAAATCAATAAGGTAACAAGGGAAACAGTAGGACTGGTCATGGATAAAGAAGGGAATTTTTGCTTGTAGTCAGAGGATGTAGACGAGGTAGTAAACGAGTACTTTGCATCAACGGTGTTTTCATGGTCCCTTATGTTTGTAAGCAGGAGCACAAAAATGTTTCTTGAATATAAATCGACTTTACAGAAAACTATCAATGTTATGTTGATACCTGTGTTCAAGAAGGAACTGCAGATGCTGGAAAATCGAAGGTACACAAAAATGCTGGAGAAACTCAGCGGGTGCAGCAGCATCTATGGAGCGAAGGAGATAGGTAACGTTTCGGGCCGAAACCCTTCTTCAGACTGATAGGGGGTGGCGGGGAGTAGGAAGGAAAAAGGGAGGAGGAGGAGCCCGAGGGCTGGGGGATGGGAGGAGACAGCTCGAGGGCTAAGGAAAGGGAGGAGACATCAAGGGCTAACAAAATTGGGAGAATTCAATGTTCATGCCCCCCGGATGCAGGCTCCCCAAGCGGAATATGAGGTGCTGTTCCTCCAATTTCCGGTGTTGCTCACTCTGGCAATGGAGGAGACCCAGGACAGAGAGGTCGGATTGGGAATGGGAGGGGGAGTTGAAGTGCTGAGCCAATCGTCGAACAATCCTTGTTCAATACGTACCAGGGCCCCATCCCCGACCTCTACCTCCGTTACATCGACGACTGCTTTGGGGCCACCTCCTGCACCCACACACAACTGACTGACTTCATCCACTTCACCACCAACTTCCATCCGGCACTGAAATACACCTGGACTATTTCCGACACTTCCCTACCATTCCCAATCCGACCTCTCTGTCCTGGGTCTCCTCCATTGCCAGAGGGAGCAACACCGGAAATTGGAGGAACAGCACCTCATATTCTGCTTGGGGAGCCTGCATCCGGCGGGCATGAACATTGAATTCTCCCAATTTTGTTAGCCCTTGATGTCTCCTCCCCTTCCTTAGCCCTCGAGCTGTCTCCTCCCATCCCCCAGCCCTCGGGCTCTTCCTCCTCCCTTTTTCCTTCCTACTCCCCGCCACCCTCTATCAGTCTGAAGAAGGGTTTCGGCCCGAAACGTTACCTATCTCCTTCGCTCCATAGATGCTGCTGCACCCGCTGAGTTTCTCCAGCATTTTTATGTACCTTATGTTGATACTTATTTGAATACAAATATACCAATAATTTTCTGAAATATTCAGATTCATCTCAAATTTAAGTACGTGGACAGAGCAATGCAGATGGTGGGGAAGCAGTGGGAAAGTGATCTTGGAAAAGAAAGGCACATTCAAAAATTTTATCTATATAATTCTGATCTTTTGTTATCATGTTCAAGATTAAATGGAGGACCAATACTGTGCAATCTTTTGAAATGTTACATAGGTGTAGCAACCATACCGATAGACCAGTGGACAGATCAATCAATATTCTGTTAATGCCAATCTTGGGAAAAGAGAGGCAGATTCAACAATTTTCTCAAAATAATTCTAATCTTTTGTTTTCATGTTACATATTAAATGGAGGTCCAAAACTATGAAATGTTTTGCAATATTACATATGTGTAGCAACCATGAGGAAAGATAGATGGGTGGACAGGTGGACAGGATTGAGATGAAATTTGACACTCCACACTGACATGGTCGATTGTCTCATTTCCAGCATCGACAACGACCCCAACTTCAACAACAGGTATGGTACCAGCTGGTCCACAGCAGGTTGTTATCATTCATATACATGGACCAACACACTGATCTTCTATAAAGCCACTGCAACACTTGTTTTCAGACCTCCATTCCAGTCTGAGCCTCCACATTCCTTTCACCTCCCATTCCAAGAGCCGCATTGAATGGTGTGGAATCTCTGCTTGTGTTACCTTTGTCACGGATTTATTTAACTCCAAACAACTCACCCAATGATGGAATTGCTCAGATTCCTCTGGAACTAAACAGACAAATCTTGATTTACAGCATCAACATTTCAAACAACTACTTCAACAGGTAATAAGTTAGCAATAATAATGTAGCAAATGTCATGATCCTCACAAGTTGCTGCAAGCTTCAATCCACAAATAACCCACTCATAAGAGTATGGACATTTAAGGACATAAGTTGATTAAACCAGCAATGTGGACACATTTAATAATCATAAAACCTACTTAATCCATAATATTTCAACACCCCCTGTCCCGCCCCTCAGTAGTCCCTCCAATTGCATAATATAGCATACTATTCTCCACTCTCTACTGATAGCATAGTTGCAAAATTACATCTTGATCTGTTTTCTCTCCAGAGCCAACAACATTGTCATCGACCACAGGTATGGACATTAGAATGACGACTTGACAAATAGTTATTTGATTTCAGTGTAATCAGATTTATTCTATAATCCCTGCACTCACATCTTCATTTGCATCCCTTCCAGAGTCAACAACATCATCATCAACTACAGGTATGATCATAGCCCCATCTCCTCAACACTCTGCTCACATTATCCCAGGAACATCAATCTTAAATTATTGCTGCTGATTTTGAATTCTTCACAACCCAATTCAATTGTATCTTCAATAGCAGCATCTGCAGCAACTATTGCATTAGAGTTAATCTCATAACTTGCTTCTTCCTTTCTCTGATCTGGCTCCACTGGTAAGGCCAGCATTTGATGCCCATCCATCTCTGCTCAAGAAACGGTGACAGGGATCTGTCTTGTAATATCACAAATTAATAGATTTGATTCAGAAACAAGACAGCTCCACGGGGCCTCTGTGAAGTAATGTGGAGCATATGCAACAGAAAAATCATGTTCCCCAGTCTGTGAACCCATGGTTCAGTCTCACACCGAAGATAGACACAGAGTGCTGGACTAACTCAGCGGGACCAGCAATATCACTGGAGAGAAGAAATGGGTGATGTTTCGGGTCGAGACCCTTCAGCTGACAAGAGATGGGGCCAAGTAATCCCACATCCAATGGATAAGGTCGAAGCTTGGAAACCTCGGCACATCTTATCGGGAACTATGGGACACATTGAACAAGTGCTTCTTATAGTGTAATAGATTAAGTGCAGCCGGTCAAGATGCTGGGTCCACACCTGCTCCTCAAGGGAGCTCAGGATGGGCAATAAATGCTGGTCTCGCCAGAATGGCTCATCCCATTAATAATTAATATATACCAATAGTTTTATTCTCTTTTTCTATTCCCATTCATCTTTCAGACGTTGTTGTTGGTGGCACCTCCGGACGTACGTATTGATCAATTTTACTTTGCACAAATAACAATAAATATTTAACTGCCAATCAGATTCAGCTGGTCAGTAATAGATGTTATCCATTGCTTCACACAGAGTTCTTTCTTTAGATGGTAGAGGGCAGGTTTCTGTTTGTTCAAAGATGATCTCAAACCATTTTCTTACAAAGGTTAGAGAGGGCCCTGACTCCAAACTTGGGTGTATTCTCTCTAATTTTGTGTCTTGCTCAGAAACAGATCTGATCTACTGAGTGAAGTGAAGTATGACCAGAATGCTAACACAACTGGAGTGCCTGTTAATATGAGGAGAGATTGAGAGGGCTACATGGCTTGGAAAGAAGTTGTTCAGCTGGAAAGAGTGCAGAGAAGATTTACGAGAGGATGTTGCCAGGACTTGATAGCCTGAGCTTTGGGGAGTGGTTGAGCAGGCTCGGACTTTATTCCTTGCAACACTGGGGGATGTATAGTGATCTTATTGAGGACTATAAGTTCATGAGGGGAAAAGATAGAGAAGATGCACAGAGTATTTAGATTTAGTTTTAAATATACAGAATGGACGCAGGCGCTTTTACCCATCGAGTCCATGCTGACAACGATCACCCAAACACGAGTCTTTTACCCTGTGTAAGGGAATCAAGAACCACAACACAGGGTTTAAGGTGGGTGGAGAAAGATTTAAGAGGAAACTGTGAGGCAAATTATTTCACATGGTGTGGATATGGAATGAGCTGCCAGAGCAGAAAATTAAAGCACAAACAACAGCAACATTTAAAAGACATTCAGACAGGGATAAGTACAGAAGAAGTTTTGAGGGTCATAGGAAACGCGGGCAGATGGGACTAGTGTAGAAGGGGCCGTTTGGTCTTCATGAACATGTTGGACTGAAGGGACCATTTTTTGTTCTATGACTCTATGAGAATGATATGGGACAGAGATTAATACTTAAAAATTGTGTTTTTAGATGTCCACATGTAAATGGATTATCCTGCTGTGGCGATATAATGTAAAATGCTGTTTACATACAGAATCTATAGATCACCCCTTATCCTCCTGCGCTCCAAGGAATAAAGTCCTAACCTGCTCAACCTCTCCCTATAGCTCAGGCCCTCGAGTCCTAGCAACATCGTTATACTTCCTTCTGCACACCTTCCAGCTTTACAACATTTTCCCTATAACAGAGTGACCAAAACTGAATAATACTCCAAAAGTAGCCTCAGCAATGTCTTATATAATTGTAACATGACCGCCCAACTTCTGTACTCAATTCCCCGACTGATGAAGGCCAATTTGCCTACAGCCTTTTTGGCCCCCATATCTACCTGTTATGCCACATTCAAGGAACTATATACCTTCACTCCTAGATCCTTTTGGTCTACAATTCAGTGCATTCCTTCTACCCTTGTTAAACTTTCCAAAATGCAACACCTCACATTTCTCTGTATTCAATTATAAATCCCATGAAACATTTCTCCACCAACCGGCTCATTCAATCAAGATCCGACTGTATTATTTGACAACCATCTTCACTATCTACAATACCACCCACTTTAGTGTCATCTGCAAATGTGATAGTCATGCTTTATGCTCATCTATATCATTTCTTATGGATGCCTAACAGCAATGGGCCCAGCACCGAAACCCGAGGCACACCACTTGCCACCAGCCTCCAGCCCGAAAAACAACCTTCCTCTTCCACCCTCTCCTTATTTCCATGAAGCCAATTTGCTATCCATTCAGCTATCTCCCCTTGGATCACAAAAGTCAGTGTAATTGTTTTGGAAGAACTACATCTCATATTCCACCTCGGTACCTAACAACCTATCACCACTCGCTCTATCTGTCCCCCACATGGCTGAGCTTCCCATCATTCTCTTCCCATCTCATTCCACTAATTAAGTTCCAACTTCTGTCCCTCCCTAACTTGTACCGCAGTATTTTGGCTATCATACTTCTTTCCTCTCAGTTAAGATAGAGAGATGTGTTCAGTAACATCAGATACATTCAATCTAGACAGTGAATAAACAATTTCATCAGGCCATCTGTTGTTTCACTATTCACAAACGCCTGTCCATTCCCCCTGATCACACACACTTTACCTCACTGGAGTAAAGGGAGTGTCCTCGCTGCAAAACCAGAACCCTCCTCACACAGCTAAAGCATAATCTTTCACACCAATTCCTATCTTCCTTAATACAGATACAACCAGAGTTTGAATTAGAACTGTTGTGGATTGAAATTGTGTGAAAATCAACCAAAGACAGTCACCAAAATCAGATTGAAAGAAATGTTTTTGTCCATGTAATCTGTTCAGTCATTTTCAATTCACCAACTCTTTCTCGTGTTTTCACATTCCTACCTACAACGGTGTCGTCTCCAGCACCTGAAACAACGACAACTTCAACAAGAGGTATGGAATTTCACAGCATATTGTCACTTGTTCCCACCTCTACAATTCATTTGCAACATGCAAATAGATCTCATCTCCTTCCAGTGAATACTGTCAGACTGCTGTCTCCCCCAGTCAAACTAAGTTAGCGATTGTCCAGCAATTGTTTACATAGAGTCACGCATTTCTGCTAAACTTTGCTTCTTTGCAGTGAATGAGACCATGAAGGGAACCTTTCACCCTGTTGACTGGAGAGTGGTCATTTCCCTCCAAAACCATCAGTAATCAATAGGGTTGGAATAGTGGGGTCGAGGCTCGACTGAAAATGGTACCCAACACTGCTCATCCATTGGGAACTGAAATAATTTTAAACTTGGCCTGCCCCCCAGACCTTCAATGTGTAAGGTATCATGGTTATGGGGAGAAGACAGGAGAATGGGGTTGAGAGGGAAAGATAGATCCGCCATGATAGAATGGCGGAGTAGACTCGATGGGCCAAATGTCCTACTTCTGCTCCTATGACTTCTGAATTTATGAACTATGAAAAGTTAAGAGTGTTTAAATGTCAAATGAACAATGGAATTCTTACTTGCAACAGCATGATAAGTAATTGCTCCTCATCTTCAACCCACGAGAACATGAAAACATGAACCAGAAGTCTGCATGCAGGTCTTTCAGTTGTTTCTGCCAGTCATTCATCAAGATAATGGCTAATACATCAACCCAGAATCCACATCAGAATATTACCGAATCTCCTCAATCTTTGAAGAAAGAAGAGGTATTGATGGACATTGTTGAAGATTACATCAATGAACTGGGCCCAGGACAGATCTTCAGAGATATGCATGGCCAGTAACTGGAAAGAGTTGACTCTCTCCATCGTCATTGCAGAAGGTAGCGCTAGTGAGATTTCAGCCGGCATTGATCGATTGTGTTGGTAGGTAATTATAGTGGGTTCAGGTCTTTGCCAAGGTAGGTGTTGATATACACCAAAACCAACCTCTCAAAGCACTTCTTCATCATAAGCATTAGTGCCACTCTTTGGTGGTTATTGAGCCATATTTAGTTCAGTTTAGCTTAGACGAGTTTAATTAAGTTCAGTTTTAATTTAGTCCCAGTGACCAGCGATCACCTGTACGCTAGTTCTACCCCACATGCCAGGGACAATTTATGGAAGCCAATTCATGTACAAATTGGCAGGTCTTTGGAATGTGGGAAGAAACACACATGGTCATAGGGAGACCATTCAATCTCCGGACAGACACTAAATGTAAGGTACACAAAAAAGCTGGAGAAACTCAGCGGGTGCAGCAGCATCTATGGACCGAAGGAATTAGGCAACGTTTCGAGCCGAAACCCTTCTTCAGACTTCGCTCCATAGATGCTGCTGCACCCGCTGAGCTTCTCCAGCATTTTTGTGTACCTTCGATTTTTCAGCATCTGCAGTTCCTTCTTAGACACTAAATGTAGTCAGGATCTAATCCGGGTGTATGGCGCTGAAAGGCAACACCTTTGTCGCTGCACCACTGTGTCGCCCTCTGTATTCTTCTTGTCACGGTACTCTTCATTGGCCCGAGTATTATTGAAGCCCTTTGAAGCAGATAGGAACCTCAGACCTTAATAATGACAGATTCAAGATGTCCGCAAAATCTCCTGCGAGTTGGTTGGCTTAGTTACTTGGTTCACCCTCGTGATGCATCTTCTGACGCCGGCCTTGGTGACTGAAAATACGATGCCATCGGAAGCTCTGGGCGCTCGAGAAGACACATCCGTGTTCAACTTTTCAAATCGAGCATAGAATGCAACAAACCTAACCGGGAATGTTGCCACACTCTCGCTTGAGCTGCCACATGGTTTTGTGAAGGAGTGAGAGCCCTGCCACAGTTGCTGAATATCCATCTCATCTTCGAGTTTGGAACAAAATTGGCTTTCCAAAGCATCCTTCCACTGAATTGATCAAGGGTGGAAATGGAATTTATTACTCTTCTTCACCCATGCACGCCTTTACATTTTCTTTGCCTCAGTGATGCTCAATAAACTTAACATAGTAACTAAAGGGCCTGCCCACGAGCATGTGACCTGCATGCGGCAAGCGCAACCAAACCGGAAGCGGGGGCTGCGCGGAGGTCGAGTGATCCCCGTACAGGGCCGGTACCACCAGCATGCACTTGCATGCGGCGTGCGCGACCAAACCGGAAACGGGCCGCACGGAGGTCGAGTGAGTGACGTGAAGTTCGAGCGTGACGTACGGCGTCAAGACGCTGTGTACGGCATCGAGACGCTGCGCACGCCCGTCGAGGCGGCTGCGGGCCGGCAGGCCGTTGCCGCGCAGAATTTTTGAAAACGGTCAGTTTTTCAGAGCCCCGCACGATGTCGGGACCAGCACCGCACAACTCCATACGGCTCCGGCGATCGAAGTGGGACCGGCCCCGCGAGGCCGTACGGCTCAAGCGACCACATTAGGTCACGCTTGTCGCATGGAGTCGCATGCTCGTGGGACAGGCCCTTAACACACCATCTGAGTTCAAACTCCTGTACTGACTGAGCAATCGTAAGGAGCAACTGAATAAAGATGCAGAGAAAGTATTGCACATTAAGGTCACCCTTATTCTTCTTTGCTCCAAGGATTACGGTCCCGGCCTGCCTGACCTCTCACTATAGTTCAGGCCCACAGGTCCCGGCACCATCCTCGTTAATCTTCTCAGCACCGTTTCCAGATTAACACATCTTTCCTATAGCAGGGAAAGATTTTACAACAATGGCATGAAGTTTCCAATTCATTATACTGAGAACTGTTATCTATGAACAGAGAGAAAATGGATTGATATTGCACTAGCTTATTCACACAAACTAATGTCTTCCTTCCAGCACCAACATCGACCACAACTTCAACAAGTAAGTGAAGAACAACACATTAACCCTTCGCATTATTTTGGGAACAACTATTCCCAGGTTGTTAACTTGTTACTTTTGATGAAGTGGAGGAATTGTAATACTTTCAGTCAAAACCTTAATGTAATTAGACATTTTATCTTAACCTTTCTGAGGTTGTTGTAAACTTGGGAATTATGAAATGAGTGGCAAAAATTCTGCTCTATGTCATAATTTTACTGAAATAAAATTTGAGATCTACACAAATGAGACATGAGAGGGCACAGCTGTCAGGTGAGTTTGGGAGTTAAATGAAGATGTCCATGGCAATTTTTTTAACGCAGATAGTGGGGGCTGGAAGTCGGAACACATTGCCAGGAGTAGTGTTGGAGGGATACACTATAGTGCCGTTTAAGAGGCTTTTTGATTGGCACATTGAAGTACAGGGATCAGAGGGTTGAATTGCCGATCAGTAAAACCGTTGATTGGTTGCAGCAAGTGAACTTCAGGTCAGGTCAGATGCGGGAACTTTAAAAAGCCCGTCCGTGGACAGGTCTGTAAAATACGAAAAAACTTTTTAAGCGAGAGAGTTGTGAATTTGTGGAATTCCCTGCCACAGAGGGCAGTGGAGGCCAAATCACTGGATGGATTTAAGAGAGAGTTAGATAGAGCTCTAGGGGCTAGTGGAATCAAGGGATAGGGGGAGAAGGCAGGCACGGGTTATTGATTGGGGACGATCAGCCATGATCACAATGAATGGCGGTGCTGGCTCGAAGGGCCGAATGGCCTCCTCTTGCACCCATTTTTTCTATGTTTCTAGAAGAGCATATTAGACCTTGAAATTAACCTAGCCAGGTGACAGGTGTAACAGCCGTAGAGTATTTTGGGATCAGTGATCACAACTCCATACGTTTTGATGTGGACACATGGAACTACAGATGCCGGATAAGTTTTAAGTTTGTTGTGAAGAGCGATAAGTCTGGACCTTGCGGGAAGGTACTAAATTGCAGGAATTGAAGATTACAGCAACATTTAGCAGGAGCTAGGGTGAGTAAAGTGGGAGCCGTTGTCATTTGCAAAGTGACCAATAGGAGACTCATACTGGCAAGTTGATCAGTGTTAAAGACTAGCATGTTTCAATAAGGAGGAAGGATAAGGATGGCAATGGAAGGGAACCTTGACTGATCACAGAGGTTGCAACAGCTCAAAAGAAAATTGAACTCCAAGGATTAGAAAGAATAAATCAGACAAGTACTTTGAGGAATATAAAGCGATCAGGTAATAAATCACGCTGACAATTGGTGAAAAGAAATCCCAAGGCTTTGTATACATCCATGAAAATCAATAGGTTAACATGGGAAACAGTAGGACTGATCATGGATAAAGAAGGGAACTTTTGCCAGTAGTCAGAGAATTTAGGCGAGGTAGTAAATGAGTACTTTGCATCAACGGTGTTTTCATGGTCCCTTATGTTTGTCAGCAAGAGCACAAAAATGTTTCTTGAATATAAATCAATTTTACAGAAAACTATCAATGTTCTGTTGATACCTATTTGAATACAAATATACCAATGATGTTCTGAAATATTCATTTTCATCGCAAATTTAAGTATGTGGACAGAGCGATGCAGATGGAGAGGAAGCAGTGGGAAAATGATCTTGGAAAAGAAAGGCGCATTCAACAATTTTCTCGATATAATTCTGATCTTTTGTTATCAAGTTCAAGATTAAATGGAGGACAAATACTGTACAATATTTGCAATGTTACGTAGGTATAGCAACCACGAGGAAAGATAGACCAGTAGACAGATGGACAGGATTGAGATGAAATGTTACACTCCACACCGACATGGTCAATTTTCTCATTTCCAGCATCAACAACAACTCCGACTTCAACAACAGGTATGGTATCAACTGGGCCACAGCAGGTTGTTATCATTCATGTACGCGGACCAACAGACTGATCTTCTACAAAGCCACTGCGACGCTTTATATCAACCTCCATTCCAATGTGTAGTACCACGTTCCTTTCACCTCCCATACCAAGAGCCACATTGAATGGTGTGGAATCTCTGCTTGTGTTGCATTTATCACGGGTTTATTTAACTCCAAACAACTCTCCCAATTATCGATGGTGCAATTACTCAGCATCCTCAGGAACTAAATCAAAAAAATCTTTATTTACAGAATCAACACTTCAGACAACTACTTCAACTTCAACTACCTGTTAGCAATAAGTTAGCAATAAAAATTTGTGATTTGCATGATCCTCACAAGTCTATGCACCGTTCAATTCCCAAAAATCCCACTCATGAACATGGACACTTAAGGATGTAAATTAATTAAACCAGCAGCGTGGACATATTTCATAATCATAAAACCTACTGCACTAATAATCACATTTTTTTTGGAAAGTCAAACTGGCTTTATCCATTGAAACATAGACTAGTTGGATGACAATTTTCATTCGGGGTCCTCTGGAAATTAAACAATACATCATCAATGCATCAATTGAAATTTTCTTGTGAAAAACAGGGTGACTATTTACAAGTTGATATTGGCCAAGCAAGATCCCATTGGGTTCATTGAATTCTGTCCTCTTGTTTACTACAGTAATATAAATGCAAGGCCATATTCTGAGATCAATTCTTGCCCCACCATCTCCATCAGCCTCATTCAGTTTTTCACACTGTTGTGTAAAGTCCTTTGGAAAAACAATTCTTTGTTTTCATCCTACAATGAGAAACTATTCTTCAAAGCTTCCACACTTACTCCATACTCTTTAAAAAAAAAAAAAAAATTCCAGTCTGCCTATTCACACAAACTAATGTGTTTCTTACAGCACCAACATCGACCACAACTTCAACAACAAGTAAGTAATGAACAAAACGTGGACAATTACACAATGCATTAACGGGAACAACTATTCCCAGGATGTGAACTTGTTACTCTTGATGAGGTGGAGGAGAGTATTTTAATATTTTCAGATCTACACAAATGGGACATGGAGATCATCATGGAAATAAATTCAGTAATTTGTGTACATTCAGAACCTTTTTTCTCTGGGTGGAAATGTCCAACATTAGCTCGCATAGCTGTCAGACGAGTATGAGATTTTAATGAAGTTGGGTTGGGCAAATGTTTAGATGTAGACAGTGGGGTGGGAGGAGGGCTATAGCACATTGCAGGAGTAAACCTGATCTACTCATTGAAGACAGAGGGTTGCAGTGCAATGGTATTATTATTGCAGGAGGTCTTTGACGAATGGAGTTCTGAGTGATCCGTAGGAGAAAATTGTGTGTTTGACCTGTTCTTTGCCTCCCTCCCATCATTCCCCACTCCACTCTGTCTCTCCCTCGACTATTTGCCCGACAGGGATTAACGATCTGCTATAGTAACAACAAAGTGCAGGTGCTGGTTTTCTAAATAAGGAAGGTCACAATCCGAAATGTCGCTTATCCATGTTCTCCAGAGATGAGGCCTGACACGCTGAGTTACTCCAGCACTTTGTGTCTTTATTTAAAATCTCCTGCTGACTGCCTTTCTAGAGTTTCCAGAAGTGCTGCTTTCACTTCAGTGAATGAAACACTGGAAACAACCCATAAACACTGAGAAGACGTACGAGAGGCATCACAATCTGGCCAAGACAACAGGCTGTCTGAAAGTTGTAGTCCTTAAACGTCTTTCGAGTGGGATCACAATTAAGATTTCCCATTGGAAGATGATGGATACAATATACTTATATATCCTGCATACGAATGTATCCCTTGCCTCTCAGCAACAATCACTCATCACATTTATGAACATGTGTGAAACTGTACTTCAGATATTTCTTAAAAATGTTGGGAGAATATAATGATGCATTTGTACTCTGAGGATTCCAGACAGGGCTGTCAATGGTTATGATACAAAGCAGGAGCACAAAAATGTTTCCTGAACATAAAAAGGGTTTGCAGAAAACAATCAATATTCTGTTAATATCTTGGGAAAAGAGAGGCAGATTCAACAATGTTCACAAAATAATTCTAATTTTTGTTTACATGTTAAATATTAAATGGAGGTCCAAAACTATGAAATGTTTTGCAATATTACATATGTGTAGCAACCATGAGGAAAGATAGACTGGTGGACAGATGGACAGGATTGAGATGAAATTTGACACTCCACTGACATGGTCAATTGTCTCATTTCCAGCATCGACAATGACCCCAACTTCAACAACAGGTATGGTATCAGCTGGGCCACAGCAGGTTGTTATCATTCATATCCATGGACCAACCAACTGATCTTCTATAAAGCCACTGCAACACTTGTTTTCAGACCTCCATTCCAGTCTGAGCCTCCACATTCCTTTCACCTCCCATTCCAGGAGCCGCATTGAATGGTGTGGAATCTCTGCTTGTGTTACCTTTGTCACGGGTTTATTTAACTCCAAACAACTCACCCAATGATGGAATTTCTCAGATTCCTCTGGAACTAAACAGACAAATCTTGATTTACAGCATCAACATTTCAAACAACTACTTCAACAGGTAATAAGTTAGCAATAATAATGTAGCAAATGTCATGATCCTTACAAGTTGCTGCAAGTTTCAATCCACAAATAACCCACTCATAAGAGCATGGACACTTAAGGACATAAGTTGATTAAACCAGCAGTGTTGTCACATTTATTAATCATAAAACCTACTCCTCCAATATTGTATATTTTTTCGACCGTCAAACTGGCATTATCCATTGAAACATAGACTGGCTGGATGGCAATTTTTATTCTGGATCTTCTGAACTAGATACATGAAACTATACCTCGTAAATGGAAATTTCTTGTGAAAAATAGGGTGACTATATAAATTTGATATTGACAGAACAAGATCACTGCGGGTTAATTGAATTATGTCCCCTTGTTTACTCCAGTAACATAAAAACAAGTCCATATTACGAGATCAAATCCTGCCCCACCATATTCATCTGCCTCATTCAGTTTTTCACATTGCTGTATCAAGCTGCTTCACGCAAACCTTTGGAAAAACAATACTTACACTTTATCACATGATACGCAACAATTGTCCTAACTTACTCCATATTCTTTCAACACCCCCCATCCCGCACCTCAGTGGAAATTTTACACCCACACTGACATGGTCAATTTTATCATTTCCAGCATCGACAACAACTCCGACTTCAACAACAGGTATGGTATCAACTGGGTCACAGCAGGTTGTTATCATTCATGTACATGGACCAACATACTGATCTTCTACAAAGCTACTGCGACGCTTTATTTCAGACCTCGATTCAAGTGTGCAGTACCACGTTCCTTATTCCTAATACATCAACCCAAAATCTTCATCAGAATATTCATAGACATACCGAATCTCCTCAATCTTTGAAGAAAGAAGAGGTATTGATGAACATTGTTGAATATTATATCAATGTACTGGGCCCAGGACAGATCTTCAGAGATATGCATGCCCAGTTACTTGAAAGAGTTGACTCTCTCCATCGTCATTGCAGAAGGTAGCGCTAGTGAGATTTCAGCCGGCATTGATCGATTGTGTTGGTAGGTAATTATAATGGGTTCAGGTCTTTGCCAAAGTGGGTGTTGATATGCACCAAAACCAACCTCTCAAAGCACTTCTTCATCACGAGCATTAGTGCCACTGTTTGGTGGTCATTGAGACATGTTTAGTTCAGTTTAGCTTAGAAGAGTTTAATTAAGTTCAGTTTTAATTTAGTCCCAGTGACCAGCGATCACCAGTACACTAGTTCTACCCCACATGCCAGGGACAATTTTTAGAAGCCAATTCATGTACGAATCGGCAGGACTTTAGAATGTGGGAAGAAACACACATGGTCACAGGGAGAACATTCAATCTCCGGACAGACACTAAATGTAGTCAGGATCTAATCCGGGTGTATGGCGCCACACTCTCGCTTGAGCTGCCACATGGTTTTGTGAAGGCGTGAGAGCCCTGCCACAGTTGCTGAATACCCATCTCATCTTCCAGTTTGGAGCAAAATTGGCTTTCCAAAGCATCCTTCCACTGAATTGATCAAGGGTGGAAATGGAATTTATTACTCTTCTTCAACCATGCACGCTTATACATTTCCTTTGCCTCAGTGATGCTCAATAAACTAAACATACAGTAACTAACACACCATCTGAGTTCAATTTCCTGTACTGACTGAGCAATCGAAAGGAGCAACTGAAAAAAGCTGCAGAGAAAGTGCTGCACTGTAAGTATTATCTTCAATGAAAGACAATATAAACAGATACACCTTGTACCTACTATAATGCAAAATGCTGTCTTCATCACATTGACAGTAACACTAACAGAGAACTATGTTTACGTACAGTATCTGTTGTGCTGATGCCAGTCAGGATTTCATTGTTTCGTTTCAGGACATATGACAATAAAACATTCCTGAATCTTGAATTTAAAAAACTATCAGTGGGTAATGATGGACCCAGTTCCTAAAGCCTTCAGCTTCGACATTTCCGCATGGTTAGAAATCCAGATTACACTAGTTTTTCCTCCAACTTCTCCTTATTTCTATTCCAGGCAAAATGACAACCTATGGATATGGTCATCAAACATCAACGCCAGAAGGTAATGAAACCATTATTATCATGTGATTCCCATTCAGATTAATAAGGACCTGAATGGAAACCGAACCAGTTGGAAGTGACCATTGAATGGGTGATCAGGGTGTGATCATGACCTGGTAAAATCTCCTCTACCTCATGTTAAATCCATACCATTTTCAGGCAACTAACAGAGGTTATTGCCTTTGATTATGGGATGAGCAATCCTTTGTATGTCTATTCTTATCAAATATAACAGCATCCACCCATGTAACTCTGGAATGCTGCCCAGATTCATTTTTTAGCACTGTCGCCATTTCTTTTAATTCCCAACTATGTCCTGTAGATTGGTTTATGCATGAGAACCAATCATAGTAGAATAGGATCACTAACCCCACCCTACTGTACGATTTATACTAACACCTACTTCCTACACTGGTCAGTCTTGGAAACGGTCATGATGTTCTAACAACTAACAACCCGCTGTACTGCTATAATACGAATACTGATTAAAGATAATCTTGGACTTCAGATTGTATTCTTTGGCTATATACATGTCCAAACATCTGTCTATCACTGCTTTGAATTAACGCATTGACTAAGCCTTTATAGCAGATGTGTTCTCATCGTGCTCCTCAATAACTACAATCAGACGGCCTGGGTCTGATCAAATATTCTCGTAGTAAACGTGAACTTACCATCTGCCTTTATCCACAACGACCTTCTGGAGGAATTCAGCAGCACAGACAAGATCTGAGGAGGGAATTGAACTGTGAACGTTTCACATTGGGAACCTTCTTGATTTCCTGTTATATTCTGAAGTGCACGACTCCACATTTACCCACCACCCATTGTGTGAAAACCTTCTTCCTCAGAATTGTAGTAAATCTTCCCCTTTCACCGTAAATCTATGTCCTCTGGTTCTTGATCCCACTATTCTGGGTAAAAGAGTCTGTGCATCTCCTCTACCTTTCCCCTCGTGATCTTTTACACCTTTATCAGATCACCCCTATTCTTCTTTGCTCCAAGGATTACAGTCCTGGCCTGCCTAACCTCTCACTATAGCTCAGGCCCACAGGTCCTGGCACCATCCTCATTAATATTCTCAGCACCGTTTCCAGCTTAACACATCGTTCCAATAGCAGGGAAAGATTTTACAATAATGGCATGAAGTTTCCAATTCAATATCCTGAGAACTGGTTCTATGAACTGAGGGAAAATTGAATGATATTCTACTCCGCCTATTCACACAAACTAATGTCTTCCTTCCAGCACCAACATCGACCACAACTTCAACAAGTAAGTGATGAACAACACATTAACAATTACACTTCGCATTAACTTGGGAACAACTATTCCCAGGATGTTAACTAGTTACTTTTGATGAAGTGGAGGAGAGTGTTTTAATACTTTCAGTCAAAACCTTAATATAATTAGACATTTTATCTTAACCTTTCTGAGTTTATTGTAAACTTTGGAAATTATGAAATGAGAGGCAAAAATTCTGCTCTGTCATAATTTTACTGAAATAAAATTTGAGATCTACACAAATGAGACATTGAGATTATCATGGAAGTGAATTACACATTTTGTCGACAGTCACAACCTCTTCCTCAGGGTGGAAATGTCCAACATGTGAGGGCACAGCTATCATGTGAGTGGGGGAGTTTAATGAAGATGTCCAGGGCAATTTTTTTATGGCATAGTGGGGGCTGGATGTCGGAACACATTGCCAGGAGTAGTGGTGGAGGCATACAATATAGTGCCATTTAAGAGGCTTTTTAATTGGCACATTGAAGTACAGGGAAGAGAGGGATTGAATTGCCAATCAGTAAAGCCGTAGATTGGTTGCAGCAAGTGAACTTCAGGTCAGGTCAGATGCAGGAACATTAAAAAGCCCGTCCGTGGACAGGTCTGTAAAATAAGAAAAAACTTTTTCACCCAGAGAGTTGTGAATTTGTGGAATTCCCTGCCACAGAGGGCAGCGGAGGCCAAATCACTGGATGGATTTAAGAGAGAGTGAGATAAAGCTCTAGGGGCTAGTGGGAAATGGGGAGATGGCAGGCACGGGTTATTGATTGGGGACGATCAACCATGATTACACTGAATGGTGGTGCTGGCTCGAAGGGCCGAATGGCCTCCTCCTGCACCTGTTTTTTCTATGGTTCTAGAGGAGCATATTAGACCTTGAAATTAACCTAGCCAGGTGACAGGTGTAACAGCCGTAGAGTATTTTGATCACAACTCCATAAGTTTTGATGTGGACACATGGAACTACAGATGCCGGATAAGTTTTAAGTTTGTTGTGAAGGGCGATAAGTCAGCACCTTGCGGGAAGGTACTAAATTGGGGGAATTGTAGATTACAGCAACATTTAGCAGGAGCTAGGGTGAGTAAAGTGAGCCGTTGTCATTGGGCAAGTACTCATCTGACCGATAGGAGACTTATACTGGCAAGTTGATCAGTGTTTAAGACCAACATGTTTCAATAAGGAGGAATGGTAAGCATGGCAATGGAAGGGAACCTTGTCTGATCACAGAGGTTGTAACAGCTCAAAAGAAAAATTAACTCTATGTAAGGATTAGAAAGAAGAAATCAGACAAGTACTTTGAGGAATATAAAGTGATCAGGAAATAAATCATGCTGGCAATTGGTGAACAAAAATCCCAAGGCTTTGTAAACATCCATGAAAAACCATAGGGTAACAAGGGAAACAGTAAGACTGATCATGGATAAAGAAGGGAATTTTTGCTTGTAGTCAGAAGATGTAGACGAGGTAGTAAACGTGTACTTTGCATCAACGGTGTTTTCATGGTCCCTTATGTTTGTAAGCAGGAGCACAAAAATGTTTCTTGAATATAAATCGACTTTACAGAAAACTATCAATGTTATGTTGATACCTGTGTTCAAGAAGGAACTGCAGATGCTGGAAAATCGAAGGTACACAAAAATGCTGGAGAAACTCAGCGGGTGCAGCAGCATCTATGGAGCGAAGGAGATAGGTAACGTTTCGGGCCGAAACCCTTCTTCAGACTGATAGGGGGTGGCGGGGAGTAAGAAGGAAAAAGGGAGGAAGAGGAGCCCGAGGGCTGGGGGATGGGAGGAGACAGCTCGAGGGCTAAGGAAAGGGAGGAGACATCAAGGGCTAACAAAATTGGGAGAATTCAATGTTCATGCCTTCCGGATGCAGGCTCCCCAAGCGGAATATGAGGTGCTGTTCCTCCAATTTCCGGTGTTGCTCACTCTGGCAATGGAGGAGACCCAGGACAGAGAGGTCGGATTGGGAATGGGAGGGGGAGTTGAAGTGCTGAGCCAATCGTCGAACAATCCTTGTTCAATATGTACCAGGGTCCCATCCACGACCTCTACCTCCGTTACATCAACAACCGCTTTGGGGCCACCTCCTGCACCCACAGACAACTGACTGACTTCATCCACTTCACCACCAACTTCCATCCGGCACTGAAATACACCTGGACTATTTCCGACACTTCCCTACCATTCCCAATCTGACCTCTCTGTCGTGGGTCTCCTCCATTGCCAGAGGGAGCAACACCGGAAACTGGAGGAACAGCACCTCATATTCCGCTTGGGGAGCCTGCATCCGGAAGGCATGAACATTGAATTCTCCCAATTTTGTTAGCCCTTGATATCTCCTCCCTTTCCTTAGCCCTCGAGCTGTCTCCTCCCATCCCCCAGCCCTCGGGCTCCTCCTCCTCCCTTTTTCCTTCCTACTCCCCGCCACCCCTATCAGTCTGAAGAAGGGTTTCCGCCCGAAACGTTACCTATCTCCTTCGCTCCATAGATGCTGCTGCACCCGCTGAGTTTCTCCAGCATTTTTATGTACCTTTTGTTGATACCTATTTGAATACAAATATACCAATAATTTTCTGAAATATTCAGATTCATCTCAAATTTAAGTACGTGGACAGAGCAGTGGGGAAGCAGTGGGAAAGTGATCTTGGAAAAGAAAGGCACATTCAACAATTTTATCTATATAATTCTGATCTTTTGTTATCAAGTTCAAGATTAAATGGAGGACCAATACTGTGCAATCTTTTGCAATGTTACGTAGGTGTAGCAACCATACCGATAGACCAGTGGACAGATCAATCAATATTCTGTTAATACCAATCTTGGGACAAGAGAGGCAGATTCAACAATTTTCTCAAATTAATTCTAATCTTTTGTTTTCATGTTACATATTAAATGGAGCTCCAAAACTATGAAATGTTTTGCAATATTACATATGTGTAGCAACCATGAGGAAAGATAGATGGGTGGACAGGTGGACAGGATTGAGATGAAATTTGACACTCCACACTGACATGGTCGATTGTCTCATTTCCAGCATCGACAACGACCCCAACTTCAACAACAGGTATGGTACCAGCTGGTCCACAGCAGGTTGTTATCATTCATATACATGGACCAACTCACTGATCTTCTATAAAGCCACTGCAACACTTGTTTTCAGACCTCCATTCCAGTCTGAGCCTCCACATTCCTTTCACCTCCCATTCCAAGAGCCGCATTGAATGGTGTGGAATCTCTGCTTGTGTTACCTTTGTCACGGGTTTATTTAACTCCAAACAACTCACCCAATGATGGAATTGCTCAGATTCCTCTGGAACTAAACAGACAAATCTTGATTTACAGCATCAACATTTCAAACAACTACTTCAACAGGTAATAAGTTAGCAATAATAATGTAGCGAATGTCATGATCCTCACAAGTTGCTGCAAGCTTCAATCCACAAATAACCCATTCATAAGAGTATGGACATTTAAGGACATAAGTTGATTAAACCAGCAATGTGGACACATTTAATAATCATAAAACCTACTTAATCCATAATATTTCAACACCCCCTGTCCCGCCCCTCAGTAGTCCCTCCAATTGCATAATATAGCATACTATTCTCCACTCTCTACTGATAGCATAGTTGCAAAATTACATCTTGATCTGTTTTCTCTCCAGAGCCAACAACATTGTCATCGACCACAGGTATGGACATTAGAATGACGACTTGACAAATAGTTATTTGATTTCAGTGTAATCAGATTTATTCTATAATCCCTGCACTCACATCTTCATTTGCATCCCTTCCAGAGTCAACAACATCATCATTAACTACAGGTATGATCATAGCCCCATCTCCTCAACACTCTGCTCACATTATCCCAGGAACATCAATCTTAAATTATTGCTGCTGATTTTGAATTCTTCACAACCCAATTCAATTGTATCTTCAATAGCAGCATCTGCAGCAACTATTGCATTAGAGTTAATCTCATAACTTGCTTCTTCCTTTCTCTGATCTGGCTCCACTGGTAAGGCCAGCATTTGATGCCCATCCATCTCTGCTCAAGAAACGGTGACAGGGATCTGTCTTGTAATATCACAAATTAATAGATTTGATTCAGAAACAAGACAGCTCCACGGGGCCTCTGTGAAGTAATGTGGAGCAGAAAAATCATGTTCCTCAGTCTGTGAACCCATGGTTCAGTCTCACACCGAAGACAGACTCAGAGTGCTGGACTAACTCAGCGGGACCAGCAATATCTCTGGAGAGAAGAAATGGGTGATGTTTCGGGTCGAGACCCTTCAGCTGACAAGAGATGGGGCCAAGTAATCCCACATCCAATGGATAAGGTCGAAGCTTGGAAACCTCGGCACATCTTATCGGGAACTATGGGACACATTGAACAAGTGCTTCTTATAGTGTAATAGATTAAGTGCAGCCGGTCAAGATGCTGGGTCCACACCTGCTCCTCAAGGGAGCTCAGGATGGGCAATAAATGCTGGTCTCGCCAGAATGGCTCATCCCATTAATAATTAATATATACCAATAGTTTTATTCTCTTTTTCTATTCCCATTCATCTTTCAGACGTTGTTGTTGGTGGCACCTCCGGACGTACGTATTGATCAATTTTACTTTGCACAAATAACAATAAATATTTAACTGGCAATCAGATTCAGCTGGTCAGTAATAGATGTTATCCATTGCTTCACAGAGTTCTTTCTTTAGATGGTAGAGGGCAGGTTTCTGTTTGTTCAAAGATGATCTCAAACCATTTTCTTACAAAGGTTAGAGAGGGTCCTGACTCCAAACTTGGGTGTATTCTCTCTAATTTTGTGTCTTGCTCAGAAACAGATCTGATCTACTGAGTGAAGTGAAGTATGACCAGAATGCTAACATAACTGGAGTGCCTGTTAATATGAGGAGAGATTGAGAGGGCTACATGGCTTGGAAAGATGTTGTTCAGCTGGAAAGAGTGCAGAGAAGCTTTACGAGAGGATGTTGCCAGGACTTGATAGCCTGAGCTTTGGGGAGTGGTTGAGCAGGCTCGGACTTTATTCCTTGCAACACTGGGGGATGTATAGTGATCTTATTGAGGACTATAAGTTCATGAGGGGAAAAGATAGAGAAGATGCACAGAGTTTTTAGATTTAATTTTAAAGATACAGTATGGACGCAGGCCCTTTGGCCATCGAGTCCATGCTGGTAACGATCACCCAAACACGAGTCTTTTACCCTGTGTAAGGGAATCAAGAACCACAACACAGGGTTTAAGGTGGGTGGAGAAAGATTTAAGAGGAAACTGTGAGGCAAATTATTTCACATGGTGGGGATATGGAATGAGCTGCCAGAGCAGAAAATTAAAACACAAACTACAGCAACATTTAAAAGACATTCAGACAGGGATAAGTACAGAAGAAGTTTTGAGGGTCATAGGAAACGCGGGCAGATGGGACTAGTGTAGATGGGGTAGTTTGGTGGTCTTCATGAGCATGTTGGACTGAAGGGACCATTTTTTGTTCTATGACTCTATGAGAATGATATGGGACAGAGATTAATACTTAAAAATTGTGTTTTTAGATGTCCACATGTAAATGGATTATCCTGCTGTGGCGATATAATGTAAAATGCTGTTTACATACAGAATCTATAGATCACCCCTTATCCTCCTGCGCTCCAAGGAATAAAGTCCTAACCTGCTCAACCTCTCCCTATAGCTCAGGCCCTCGAGTCCTAGCAACATCGTTATACTTCCTTCTGCACACCTTCCAGCTTTTCAACATTTTCCCTATAACAGAGTGACCAAAACTGAATAATACTCCAAAAGTAGCCTCAGCAATGTCTTATATAATTGTAACATGACCGCCCAACTTCTGTACTCAATTCCCCGACTGATGAAGGCCAATTTGCCTAAAGCCTTTTTGGCCCCCATATCTACCTGTTATGCCACATTCAAGGAACTATATACCTTCACTCCTAGATCCTTTTGGTCTACAATTCAGTGCATTCCTTCTACCCTTGTTAAACTTTCCAAAATGCAACACCTCACATTTCTCTGTATTCAATTATAAATCCCATGAAACATTTCTCCACCAACCGGCTCATTCAATCAAGATCCTACTGTATTATTTGACAACCATCTTCACTATCTACAATACCACCCACTTTAGTGTCATCTGCAAATGTGATAGTCATGCTTTATGCTCATCTATATCATTTCTTATGGATGCCTAACAGCAATGGGCCCAGCACCGAAACCCGAGGCACAACACTAGCCACAGGCCTCCAACCCTAAAAGCAACCTTCCTCCTTCACCCTCTCCTTATTTCCATGAAGCCAATTTGCTATCCATTCAGCTATCTCCCCTTGGATCACAAAAGTCAGTGTAATTGTTTTGGAAGAACTACATCTCATATTCCACATCGGTACCTAACAACCCAACGTAATGAATATTGAATTCAGGTAACCCACCCGCCCTTTCTTCTTCTCCCACAAACACTCACCTCTCCATCCATTTTTCTTCTGCTTTCGTTCATCATTCCTATCACCACTCCCTCTATCTGTCCCCCACATGGCTGAGCTGCCCATCATTCTCTTCCCATCTCATTCCACTAATTAAGTTCCAACTTCTGTCCCTCCCTAACTTGTACCGCAGTATTTTGGCTATCATACTTCTTTCCTCTCAGTTAAGATAGAGGGATGCGTTCAGTAACATCAGATACATTCAATCTAGACAGTGAATAAACAATTTCATCAGGCCATCTGTTGTTTCACTATTCACAAACGCCTGTCCATTCCCCCTGATCACACACACTTTACCTCACTGGAGTAAAGGGAGTGTCCTCGCTGCAAAACCAGAACCCTCCTCACACAGCTAAAGCATAATCTTTCACACCAATTCCTATCTTCCTTAATACAGATACAACCAGGGTGTGAATTAGAACTGTTGTGGATTGAAATTGTCTGAAAATCAACCAAAGACAGTCACCAAAATCAGATTGAAAGAAATGTTTTTGTCCATGTAATCTGTTCAGTCATTTTCAATTCACCAACTCTTTCTCGTGTTTTCACATTCCTACCTACAACGGTGTCTTCTCCAGCACCTGAAACAACGACAACTTCAACAACAGGTATGGTATTTCACAGCATATTGTCACTTGTTCCCACCTCTACAATTCATTTGCAACATGCAAATAGATCTCATCTCCTTCCAGTGAATACTGTCAGACTGCTGTCTCCCCCAGTCAAACTAAGTTAACGATTGTCCAGCAATTGTTTACATGGAGTCACGCATTTCTGCTAAACTTTGCTTCTTTGCAGTGAATGAGACCATGAAGGGACCCTTTCACCCTGTTGACTGGGGAGTGGCCATTTCCCTCCAAAACCATCTGTAATCATTAGGGTTGGAATAGTGGGGTCGAGGCTCTACTGAAAATGGTACCCAACATGTGCGCTCATCCAGTGGGAACTGAAGGCATTTTAAACTTGGCCTGCCCCCCAGACCTTCAATGTGTAAGGTATCATGGTTATGGGGAGAAGACAGGAGAATGGGGTTGAGAGGGAAAGATAGATCAGCCATGATAGAATGGCGGAGTAGACTCGATGGGCCAAATGTCCTACTGCTGCTCTATGACTTCTGAATTTATGAACTATGAAAAGTTAAGAGTGTTTAAATGTCAAATGAACAATGGAATTTTTACTTGCAGCAGCATGATAAGTAATTGCTCCTCGTCTTCAACCCATGAGAACATGAAAACATGAACCAGAAGTCTGCATGCAGGTCTTTCAGTTGTTTCTGCCAGTCATTCATCAAGATAATGGCTAATACATCAACCCAGAATCCACATCAGAATATTTATAGTCATTCCGAATCTCCTCAATCTTTGAAGAAAGAAAAGGTATTGATGGACATTGTTGAAGATTACATCAATGAACTGGGCCCAGGACAGATCTTCAGAGATATGCATGCCCAGTAACTGGAAAGAGTTGACTCTCTCCATCGTCATTGCAGAAGGTAGCGCTAGTGAGATTTCAGCCGGCATTGATCGATTGTGTTGGTAGGTAATTATAGTGGGTTCAGGTCTTTGCCAAGGTAGGTGTTGATATACACCAAAACCAACCTCTCAAAGCACTTCTTCATCACAAGCATTAGTGCCACTCTTTGGTGGTTATTGAGCCATATTTAGTTCAGTTTAGCTTAGACGAGTTTAATTAAGTTCAGTTTTAATTTAGTCCCAGTGACCAGCGATCACCTGTATGCTAGTTCTACCCCACATGCCAGGGACAATTTATGGAAGCCAATTCATGTACAAATTGGCAGGTCTTTGGAATGTGGGAAGAAACACACATGGTCACAGGGAGAACATTCAATCTCCGGACAGACACTCAATGTAAGGTACACAAAAAAGCTAGAGATACTCAGCGGGTGCAGCAGCATCTATGGACTGAAGGAATTAGGCAACGTTTCGAGCAGAAACCCTTCTTCAGACTTCGCTCCATAGATGCTGCTGCACCCGCTGAGCTTCTCCAGCATTTTTGTGTACCTTCGATTTTTCAGCATCTGCAGTTCCTTCTTAGACACTAAATGTAGTCAGGATCTAATCCGGGTGTATGGCGCTGAAAGGCAACACCTTTGTCGCTGCACCACTGTGTCGCCCTCTGTATTCTTCTTGTCACGGTACTCTTCATTGGCCCGAGTATTATTGAAGCCCTTTGAAGCAGATAGGAACCTCAGACCTTAATAATGACAGATTCAAGATGTCCGCAAAATCTCCTGCGAGTTGGTTGGCTTAGTTACTTGGTTCACCCTCGTGATGCATCTTCTGACGCCGGCCTTGGTGACTGAAAATACAATGCCATCGGAAGCTATGGGCGCTCGAGAAGACACATCCGTGTTCAACTTTTCAAATCGAGCGTAGAATGCAACAAACCTAACCGGGAATGATGCCACACTCTCGCTTGAGCTGCCACATGGTTTTATGAAGGAGTGAGAGCCCTGCCACAGTTGCTGAATATCCATCTCATCTTCGAGTTTGGAACAAAATTGGCTTTCCAAAGCATTCTTCTACTGAATTGATCAAGGGTGGAAATGGAATGTATTACTCTTCTTCAACCATGCACGCATTTACATTTTCTTTGCCTCAGTGATGCTCAATAAACTTAACATAGTAACTAAAGGGCCTGCCCACGAGCATGGGACCTGCATGCGGCAAGCGCGACCAAACCGGAAGCGGGGGCTGCGCGGAGGTCGAGTGATCCCCGTACAGGGCCGGTACCACCAGCATGCATTGGAGTGAGTGACGTGAAGTTCGAGCATGACGTACGGCGTCAAGACGCTGTGTACGGCATCAAGACGCTGCGCACGCCCATCGAGGCGGTGCATACGGCATCGAGGCGGCAGCGGGCCGGCAGGCCGTTGCCGCGCAGAATTTTTGAAAACGGTCAGTTTTTCAGAGCCCCGCACGATGTCGGGACCAGCACCGCACAAATCCATACGGCTCCGGCGATCGAAGTGGGACCAGCCCCGCGAGGCCGTACGGCTCAAGCGACCATGTTAGGTCACGCTAGCCGCATGGAGTCGCATGCTCGTGGGACAGGCCCTTAACACACCATCTGAATTCAATCTCCTGTACTGACTGAGGAATCGTAAGGAGCAACTGAATAAAGATGCAGAGAAAGTATTGCACATTAAGGTCACCCTTATTCTTCTTTGCTCCAAGGATTACGGTCCCGGCCTGCCTGACCTCTCACTATAGTTGAGGCCCACAGGTCCTGGCACCATCCTCGTTAATCTTCTCAGCACCGTTTCCAGCTTAACACATCTTTCCTATAGCAGGGAAAGATTTTTCAACAATGGCATGAAGTTTCCAATTCATTATACTGAGAACTGTTATCTATGAACAGAGAGAAAATGGATTGATATTGCACTAGCTTATTCACACAAACTAATGTCTTCCTTCCAGCACCAACATCGACCACAACTTCAACAAGTAAGTGAAGAACAACACATTAACCCTTCGCATTATTTTGGGAACAACTATTCCCAGGTTGTTAACTTGTTACTTTTGATGAAGTGGAGGAATTGTAATAATTTCAGTCAAAACCTTAATATAATTAGACATTTTATCTTAACCTTTCTGAGGTTGTTGTAAACTTGGGAATCATGAAATGAGTGGCAAAAATTCTGCTCTATGTCATTATTTTACTGAAATAAAATTTGAGATCTACACAAATGAGACATGAGAGGGCACAGCTGTCAGGTGAGTTTGGGAGTTAAATGAAGATGTCCATGGCAATTTTTTAAACGCAATAGTGGGGGCTGGAAGTCGGAACACATTGCCAGGAGTAGTGTTGAAGGGATACACTATAGTGCCGTTTAAGAGGCTTTTTGATTGGCACATTGAAGTACAGGGATGAGAGGGATTGAATTGCCGATCAGTAAAACCGTTGATTGGTTGCAGCAAGTGAACTTCAGGTCAGGTCAGATGCGGGAACTTTAAAAAGCCCGTCCGTGGACAGGTCTGTAAAATACGAAAAAACTTTTTAAGCGAGATAGTTGTGAATTTGTGGAATTCCCTGCCACAGAGGGCAGTGGAGGCCAAATCACTGGATGGATTTAAGAAAGAGTTAGATAGAGCTCTAGGGGCTAGTGGAATCAAGGGATAGGGGGAGAAGGCAGGCACGGGTTATTGATTGGGGACGATCAGCCATGATCACAATGAATGGCGGTGCTGGCTAGAAGGGCCGAATGGCCTCCTCTTGCACCCATTTTTTCTATGTTTCTAGAGGAGCATATTAGACCTTGAAATTAACCTAGCCAGGTGACAGGTGTAACAGCCGTAGAGTATTTTGGGATCAGTGATCACAACTCCATACGTTTTGATGTGGACACATGGAACTACAGATGCCGGATAAGTTTTAAGTTTGTTGTGAAGAGCGATAAGTCTGGACCTTGCGGGAAGGTACTAAATTGCAGGAATTGAAGATTACAGCAACATTTAGCAGGAGCTAGGGTGAGTAAAGTGGGAGCCGTTGTCATTTGCAAAGTGACCGATGGGAGACTCATACTGGCAAGTTGATCAGTGTTAAAGACTAGCATGTTTCAATAAGGAGGAAGGATAAGGATGGCAATGGAAGGGAACCTTGACTGATCACAGAGGTTGCAACAGCTCAAAAGAAAATTGAACTCTAAGGATTAGAAAGAATAAATCAGACAAGTACTTTGAGGAATATAAAGCGATCAGGTAATAAATCACGCTGACAATTGGTGAAAAAAAATCCCAAGGCTTTGTATACATCCATGAAAATCAATAGGTTAACATGGGAAACAGTAGGACTGATCATGGATAAAGAAGGGAACTTTTGCCAGTAGTCAGAGAATTTAGGCGAGGTAGTAAATGAGTACTTTGCATCAACGGTGTTTTCATGGTCCCTTATGTTTGTCAGCAAGAGCACAAAAATGTTTCTTGAATATAAATCAATTTTACAGAAAACTATCAATGTTCTGTTGGTACCTATTTGAATACAAATATACCAATGATGTTCTGAAATATTCATTTTCATCGCAAATTTAAGTATGTGGACAGAGCGATGCAGATGGAGAGGAAGCAGTGGGAAAATGATCTTGGAAAAGAAAGGCGCATTCAACAATTTTCTCGATATAATTCTGATCTTTTGTTATCAAGTTCAAGATTAAATGGAGGACAAATACTGTACAATATTTGCAATGTTACGTAGGTATAGCAACCACGAGGAAAGATAGACCAGTAGACAGATGGACAGGATTGAGATGAAATTTTACACTCCACACCGACATGGTCAATTTTCTCATTTCCAGCATCAACAACAACTCCGACTTCAACAACAGGTATGGTATCAACTGGGCCACAGCAGGTTGTTATCATTCATTTATGCGGACCAACAGACTGAACTTCTACAAAGCCACTGCAACGCTTTATATCAACCTCCATTCCAATGTGTAGTACCACGTTCCTTTCACCTCCCATACCAAGAGCCGCATTGAATGGTGTGGAATCTCTGCTTGTGTTGCCTTTATCACGGGTTTATTTAACTCCAAACAACTCTCCCAATTATCGATGGTGCAATTACTCAGCATCCTCAGGAACTAAACCAAAAAAATCTTTATTTACAGAATCAACACTTCAGACAACTACTTCAACTTCAACTACCTGTTAGCAATAAGTTAGCAATAAAAATTTGTGATTTGCATGATCCTCACAAGTCTATGCACCGTTCAATTCCCAAAAATCCCACTCATGAACATGGACACTTAAGGATGTAAATTAATTAAACCAGCAGCGTGGACATATTTCATAATCATAAAACCTACTGCACTAATAATCACATTTTTTTTGGAAAGTCAAACTGGCTTTAACCATTGAAACATAGACTAGTTGGATGACAATTTTCATTCGGGGTCCACTGGAAATTAAACAATACCTCATCAATGCATCAATTGAAATTTTCTTGTGAAAAACAGGGTGACTATTTACAAGTTGATATTGGCCAAGCAAGATCCCATTGGGTTCATTGAATTCTGTCCTCTTGTTTACTACAGTAATATAAATGCAAGGCCATATTCTGAGATCAATTCTTGCCCCACCATCTTCATCAGCCTCATTCAGTTTTTCACACTGTTGTGTAAAGTCCTTTGGAAAAACAATTCTTTGTTTTCATCCTACAATGAGAAACTATTTTTCAAATCTTCCACACTTACTCCATACTCTTTAAAAAAAAAATAAAAAATTCCAGTCTGCCTATTCACACAAACTAATGTGTTTCTTACAGCACCAACATCGACCACAACTTCAACAACGAGTAAGTAATGAACAAAACGTGGACAATTACGCAATGCATTAACGGGAACAACTATTCCCAGGATGTGAACTTGTTACTCTTGATGAGGTGGAGGAGAGTATTTTAATATTTTCAGATCTACACAAATGGGACATGGAGATCATCATGGAAATAAATTCAGTAATTTGTGTACATTCAGAACCTTTTTTCTCTGGGTGGAAATGTCCAACATTAGCTCGCATAGCTGTCAGACGAGTATGAGATTTTAATGAAGTTGGGTTGGGCAAATGTTTTGATGTAGACAGTGGGGTGGGAGGAGGGCTATAGCACATTGCAGGAGTAAACCTGATCTACTCATTGAAGACAGAGGGTTGCAGTGCAATGGTATTATTATTGCAGGAGGTCTTTGACGAATGGAGTTCTGAGTAATCCGTTGGAGAAAATTGTGTTTGACCTGTTCTTTGCCTCCCTCCCATCATTCCCCACTCCACTCTGTCTCTCCCTCGAATGTTTGGCTGACAGGAATTAACGATCTGCTGTAGCAACAACAAAGTGCAGGTTCTGGTTTTCCAAATAAGGAAGGTCACAATCCGAAATGTCGCTAATCCATGTGCTCCAGAGATGAGGCCTGACACGCTGCGTTACTCCACCACTTTGTGTCTTTTTTTTAAATGTCCTGCGGACTGCCTTTCTAGAGTTTCCAGAAGTGCTGCTTTTACTTCAGTGAATGAAACACTGGAAACAACCCATAAACACTGAGAAGACGTACGAGAGGCATCACAATCTGGCCAAGACATCAGGCTGTCTGAAAATCGTAGTCCTTAAATGTCTTTCGAGTGGCATCACAATTAAGATTTCCCATTGGAAGATGATGGATAGAATATACGTATATATCCTGCATACGAATGAATTCCTTGCCTCTCAGCAACAATCACCCATCAAATTTATGAACATGTGTGGAACTGTACTTCAGATATTTCTTAAATGAATAGGGAGAATATGATGATGCATTTGTACTCTGAGGATTCCAGACAGGGCTGTCAATGGTTATGATACAAAGCATGAGCACAAAAAAGTTTCCTGAACATAAAAAGAGTTTGCAGAAAACAATCAATATTCTGTTAATACCTATCTTGGGAAACGAGAGGCAGATTCAACAATGTTCACAAAATAATTCTCATCTTTTGTTTACATGTTACATATTAAATGGAGGTCCAAAACTATGAAATGTTTTGCAATATTACATATGTGTAGCAACCATGAGGAAAGATAGACGGGTGGACAGATGGACAGGATTAAGATGAAATTTGACCCTCCACTGACATGGTTAATTGTCTTATTTTCAGCATCGACAACGACCCCAACTTCAACAACAGGTATGGTATCAGCTGGTCCACAGCAGGTTGTTATCATTCATATACATGGACCAACCGACTGATCTTTTATAAAGCCACTGCAACACTTGTTTTCAGACCTCCATTCCAGTCTGAGCCTCCACATTCCTTTCACCTCCCATTCCAAGAGCCGCAATTGCTGCCCCACCATCATGAGGCAGATGACCTCATTCAGTTTTTCATTGCTGTATAAAGCTGCTTCACGCAAACCTTTGGAAAAACAATACTTCGTTTTTATCACATGATACGCAACAATTGTCCTAATCTTCCACACTTACTCCATAATCTTTCAACACCCCCGTCCTGCCCCTCAGTGGAAATTTGACACTCCACACTGACATGGTCAATTTTCTCATTTGCAGCATCGACAACGACTCCGACTTCAACAACAGGTATGGTATCAACTGGGCCACAGCAGGTTGTTATCATTCATGTAGATGGATCAACATACTGATCTTCTCCAAAGCCACTGCGACGCTTTATTTCAGACCTTCATTCCAGCGTGAAGCACCATGTTCCTTTCACCTCCCATTCCTAGAGCCGCTTTTAATGGTGTGAAATCTCTGCTTGTGATACCTTTATCATGGGTTTATTTAACTCCAAACAACTCTCCCAATGCTCGACGGTGCAATTACTCAGCATCCTCAGGAACTAAAACAAAAAATCTTTATTTACAGCATCAACATTTCAGACAACTACTTCAACTTCAACAGGTAATAAGTTAGCAATAAAAATGTGTGATTTGCATGATCCTCCCAAGTCTATGAATCGTTCAATTCCCAAATATCCCACTCATGTACATGGACACTTAAGGACGTAAATTAATTAAACCAGCAGCGTGCACATATTTCATGATCATAAAACCTACTGCACCAATAATTTAATGTTTTTTTGGAAAGTCAAACTGGCTTTATCCATTGAAACGTAGACTAGTTGGTTGGCAACTTTCATTCGGGGTCCTCTTGACATTAAACAATACCTCATCACTGCATCAATTGAAAATTTCTTGTGAAAAACAGGGTGACTATTTACACGTTGATATTGGCCGAACAAGATCCCAGTGGGTTCATTGAATACTGTCCTTTTGTTTACTCCAGTAATATAAAAGCAAGCCCATATTCCGTGATCAATTCCTGCCCCCCATCTTCATCTGCCTCATTCAGTTTTTCACACTGTTATGTAATTTCCTTTGGAAAAACAATTCCGTTTTTTCATCCTACAATGAGAAACAATTGTTCTAATCTTCCACACTTACTCCATTATCTTTCAACCCCCCCCCCCCCATCCACCCTCCACCCTCCCCCCATCCCTCAGTATTCCCTCCAATTGTGTGGACCGACCTACTGCAAAGAACAATCCAAGACCACTGATTGTTACAAAAAAGAATAAGAGTCCAAATGGATCTTGGTTCAATACTTTCAATTTCAACGGGAGAGAATGAAGAGCAGATAGAAATATAATGATTTGCATAAAGGTTGATAGACAGATTCAATGTGTGAAATGTAGATTATTTGGGTCATAATAAATGCTATTCCCCATTTTCTAGTGACAGCATTGTTTCAAAATTACATCTTCAACTGTTTCCTCTCCAGAGTCAACACCATTGTCATCGACCACAGGTATGGACATTAGAAGGAAGCAGTTGATGACTTGACAAATTGTTTGTTGATTTCAGTGTAGTCAGATTTATTCTACAATCCCCGCACTCACATCTTCAATTGTATCACTTCCAGAGTCAGTAACATCATCATCAACCACAGGTATGATCACAGCCCCATCTCAAACAGTCTGCTCCCATTATCCCTGGAACATCAATCTTAAATTAATTCTGCTGATTTTCCATTCATCTCAACACAATTTATTTATATCTTCAACAGCAGCATCTGCTGCAACGATTGGTTTAGAGTTAATCTCATAACTTGCTACTTCCTTTCACTGATTTGGCTCCACTACACCTACAAGCATTCTGTTCACCCCATTCTCTCGTCTTCAATCAAATGCTTTCCAGCAGTTCCAGCAACTAAATCTATCAACACGGGTAGGATATGCTCTGCAACATTCAAAAATGGTTCAAGAAGGCTTTATACAATAATTCCATGACGTTGACAATTCAATATCCTGAGATCTGGTTCTGTGAAATGGGAGATGATGGAAAGATATTCCAGTCTGCCTATTCACACAAACTAATGTGTTTCTTCCAGCACCAACATCGACCACAACTTCAACAACAAGTAAGTAATGAATAACACGTTAACAACTACACAATGCATTAACCTGGGAACAACTATTCCCAGGATGTGAACTTGTTACTCTTGATGAGGTGGAGGAGAGTATTTTAATATTTTCAGATCTACACAAATGAGACATGGAGATCATCATGGAAGTAAATTCAGTAATTTGTGTACATTCAGAACCTTTTTCTCAGGGTGGAAATGTCCAACATTAGCTCGCATAACTATCAGACGAGTGTGATATTTTAATGAAGATGCGTTGGGCAAATGTTTTGATGTAGACAGTGGGGTGGGAGGAGGGCTATAGCACATTGCAGGAGTAAACCTGATCTACTCATTGAAGTCAGAGGGTTGCAGTGCAACGGTATTATTATTGCAGGGGGGTCTTTGACGAATGGAGTTCTAAGTGATCCGTTGGAGAAAATTGTGTTTGACCTGTTCTTTGCCTCCCTCCCATCATTCCCCACTCCACTCTGTCTCTCCCTCGAATGTTTGGCCGACAGGAATTAACGATCTGCTATAGCAACAACAAAGTGCAGGTTCTGGTTTTCCAAATAAGGAAGGTCACAATCCGAAATGTCGCTAATCCATGTGCTACAGAGATGAGGCCTGACACGCTGCGTTACTCCAGCACTTTGTGTCTTTTTTTTAAATGTCCTGCGGACTGCCTTTCTAGAATTTCCAGAAGTGCTGCTTTTACTTCAGTGAATGAAACACTGGAAACAACCCATAAACACTGAGAAGACGTACGAGAGGCATCACAATCTGGCCATGACATCAGGCTGTCTGAAAATCGTAGTCCTTAAACGTCTTTCGAGTGGCATCACAATTAAGATTTCCCATTGGAAGATGCTGGATAGAATATACGTATATATCCTGCATACGAATGAATTCCTTGCCTCTCAGCAACAATCACCCATCAAATTTATGAACATGTGTGAAACTGTACTTCAGATATTTCTTAAATGAATAGGGAGAATATGATGATGCATTTGTACTCTGAGGATTCCAGACAGGGCTGTCAATGGTTATGATACAAAGCAGGAGCACAAAAAAGTTTCCTGAACATAAAAAGAGTTTGCAGAAAACAATCAATATTCTGTTAATACCTATCTTGGGAAACGAGAGGCAGATTCAACAATGTTCACAAAATAATTCTCATCTTTTGTTTACATGTTACATATTAAATGGAGGTCCAAAACTATGAAATGTTTTGCAATATTACATATGTGTAGCAACCATGAGGAAAGATAGACGGGTGGACAGATGGACAGGATTAAGATGAAATTTGACACTCCACACTGACATGGTCAATTGTCTCATTTCCAGCATCGACAATGACCCCAACTTCAACAACAGGTATGGTATCAGCTGGGCCACAGCAGGTTGTTATCATTCATATACATGGACCAACCGACTGATCTTTTATAAAGCCACTGCAACACTTGTTTTCAGACCTCCATTCCAGTCTGAGCCTCCACATTCCTTTCACCTCCCATTCCAAGAGCCGCAATTGCTGCCCCACCATCATGAGGCAGATGACCTCATTCAGTTTTTCATTGCTGTATAAAGCTGCTTCACGCAAACCTTTGGAAAAACAATACTTCGTTTTTATCACATGATACGCAACAATTGTCCTAATCTTCCACACTTACTCCATAATCTTTCAACACCCCCGTCCTGCCTCTCAGTGGAAATTTTACACTCCACACTGACATGGTCAATTTTCTCATTTGCAGCATCGACAACGACTCCGACTTCAACAACAGGTATGGTATCAACTGGGCCACAGTAGGTTGTTATCATTCATGTACATGGATCAACATACTGATCTTCTCCAAAGCCACTGCAACGTTTTATTTCAGACCTTCATTCCAGCGTGAAGTACCATATTCCTTTCACCTCCCATTCCTAGAGCCGCTTTTAATGGTGTGAAATGTAGATTATTTGGGTCATAATAAATGCTATTCGCCAATTTCTAGTGACAGCATTGTTATAAAATTACATCTTGAACTATTTCCTCTCCAGAGTCAACACCACTGTCATCGACCACAGGTATGGACATTAGAAGGCAGCAGTTGATGACTTGACAAATTGTTTGTTGATTTCAGTGTAGTCAGATTTATTCTACAATCCCCGCACTCACATCTTCATTTGTATCACTTCCAGAGTCAGTAACATCATCATCAACCACAGGTATGATCACAGCCCCATCTCAACAGTCTGCTCCCATTATCCCAGGAACATCAATCTTAAATTAATTCTGCTGATTTTCAATTCATCTCAACGCAATTTAATTCTCTCAATGACAACTTTCATGGGGCTGGGGAATCTACAACTGACCTTGGCATGGGAATAGTCAGAGGTAGGATAACAGGGGATGTGGCTATTCTATGGAACAAGAAGCTTGACTCATCAGTAAATGTGATTCGGCTTGATGTTGACTGGTGCATTGCCATACACTTTGCTCACAACGACAAGGAATTTGTTATCCTGAATGAATATACACCCTATGAATGCCATCTGAATGAGGATGAATATTTAAATAGACTTGCTTTCATCTATTCTTTCATTCAAAACAATAATTATTGTAATGCATATGTCATTGGGGATATGAATGCAGATATCTCAGATAGGAACTCATTATTTGCCAATCATATGGCTCAGTTCTGTCAAGATAATAATTTAATATTGTCAAGCAAAGTGCTTTTACCTACAGATAATTATACTTATATTAGTGAGGCCTGGCACATCGCGTCATGGCTGGACCACTATATTAGTACAGCTGATGCACATGCCTCATTGGGGTGTGTGAGCATTCTGTACGGGGCAGCAATGACTGATCATATACCTGTTGCTATGACAATAAATGTTGAACACATACCTGTGGTATCCAGAGATAGAAATAGCTTTAATACAGAAAAACTGGACTGGTCAACGCTTACAAAGAAAGGCATCCTAGCCTATTATGCCCATACAGATAAATCCTTAAGCAATATTCATTTACCTAAAGATGTATGTATTTATTTATTTATTTTATTATTTATTTCGAACAGAATAAAAGAATAAAAAGCAAATGTGAAACAGCATACAAAAAACAAAACAAAAATATTTATAAAGTGTCATAAACAATATCTATAAATAAATGAAATCATATGTGTCCAAAAAGGAGCAGGAAGAAGCCAAAGCTTATTAATTCCCACCCCTTATACAACTGCTTGTAATTATCTTATACAAATTTAGCAGCTATATGTACACCATATGTACACCAGCCACTATATGTACACCAAATATTTTACATTTGAACACTAATCAAATATTTACAAAGCCATACAAAAAAAGAAAAAAAGAAAAAGAAAAGAAAAAACCGCATATACTATACAGTATCTTAGTCATATATACAACCCATCACCCTATAATCACCCTTCCCAATACAATCAGTATAACAAATATCACAATCACCTATCCTCATCTCAATATCCTTTTAAACAAGTGTTTTTGTACATCTTTTTAAACTGAATTATGCTTGTGCTAAGTAATGACTCGATGGCGATTATGTCACATGAGGTTTATCATGCCATGAACAAGCTGTCCAACAACAAAGCAAGTGGCTTGGATCATATTTCTGCTGAACATCTTAAGTATGCGAGTATGAGGATAGCTCCTCTCCTTGCTATTTGTTTTACTGGCTTTATGATTCATGGCTTGTTACCAGACTCAATGTTGTCTGTTCTGTTAGTGCCGGTCATTAAGGACAAAGCTGGTAAAGTAGGCAGCCTAAATAATTACAGGCCCATAGCTTTAGCCGCCATATTGTCAAAAGTTTTAGAAAGAGTTCTGCTGGATCGAATAAATGAGTTTGTTAGCTCCACAGATAACCAGTTTGGCTTTAAAGCAAAACATGGCACTGACTTATGCATATGTGCCCTAAAGGAGCTTGTAAACAATTATAGAGGCAAAAACTCTTCAATCCTTATGTGCTTTATTGATAGATACATAGATACATAGAAAATAGGTGCAGGAGTAGGCCATTCGGCCCTTCGAGCCTGCACCGCCATTCAATATGATCATGGCTGATCATCCAATTCAGTATCCCGTACCTTGCCTTCTCTCCATACCCCCTGATCCCTTTAGCCACAAGGGCCACATCTAACTCCCTCTTAAATATAGCCAATGAACTGGCCTCAACTACACTCTGTGGCAGAGAGTTCCAGAGATTCACCACTCTGTGTGAAAAAGTTTCTTCTCATCTCGGTCCTAAAGGATTTCCCCCTTATCCTTAAGCTGTGACCCCTTGTCCTGGACTTCCCCAACATCGGGAACAATCTTCCTGCATCTAGCCTGTCCAACCCCATAAGAATTTTGTACGTTTCTATAAGATCCCCTCTCAATCTCCTAAATTCTAGCGAGTATAAGCCAAGTCTATCCAGTCTTTCTTCATATGAAAGTCCTGACATACCAGGAATCAGTCTGGTGAACCTTCTCTGCACCCCCTCTATGGCTATAATGTCCTTCCTCAGATTTGGAGACCAAAACTGTACGCAATACTCCAGGTGTGGTCTCACCAAGACCCTGTGCAACTGCAGTAGAACCTCCCTGCTCCTATACTCAAATCCTTTTGCTATGAAAGCTAACATACCATTCGCTTTCTTCACTGCCTGCTGCACCTGCATGCCTACTTTCAATGACTGGTGTACCATGACACTCAGGTCTCGCTGCATCTCCCCTTTTCCTAATCGGCCACCATTTAGATAATAGTCTGCTTTCCTGTTTTTGCCACCAAAGTGGATAACCTCACATTTATCCACATTATACTGCATCTGCCAAACATTTGCCCACTCACCCAGCCTATCCAAGTCACCTTGCAGTCTCCTAGCATCCTCCTCACAGCTAACACTGCCCCCCAGCTTAGTGTCATCCGCAAACTTGGAGATGTTGCCTTCAATTCCCTCATCCAGATCATTAATATAAATTGCAAATAGCTGGGGTCCCAGCACTGAGCCTTGCGGTACCCCACTAGTCACTGCCTGCCATTGTGAAAAGGACCCGTTTACTCCTACTCTTTGCTTCCTGTTTGCCAGCCAGTTCTCTATCCACATCAATACTGAACCCCCAATGCCGTGTGCTTTAAGTTTGTATACTAATCTCTTATGTGGGACCTTGTCGAAAGCCTTCTGAAAGTCCAGATACAACACATCCACTGGTTCTCCCCCATCCACTCTACTAGTTACATCCTTGAAAAATTCTATAAGATTCGTCAGACATGATTTACCTTTCGTAAATCCATGCTGACTTTGTCCAATGATTTCACCACTTTCCAAATGTGCTGCTATCCCATCTTTAATAACTGACTCTAGCAGTTTCCCCACTACCGATGTTAGACTAACTGGTCTGTAATTCCCCGTTTTCTCTCTCCCTCCCTTCTTAAAAAGTGGGGTTACGTTTGCTACCCTCCAATCCTCAGGAACTACTCCAGAATCTAAAGAGTTTTGAAAAATTATCACTAATGCATCCACTATTTCCGGAGCTACTTCCTTAAGTACTCTGGGATGCAGCCTATCTGGCCCTGGTGATTTATCGGCCTTTAATCCATTCAATTTACCCAACACCACTTCCCGACTAACCTGGATTTCACTCAGTTCCTCTATCTCCTTTGACCCGCGGTCCCCTGCTATTTCCGGCAGATTATTTATGTCTTCCTTCGTGAAGACGGAACCAAAGTAGTTATTCAATTGGTCCGCCATATCCTTGTTCCCCATGATCAACTCACCTGTTTCTGACTGCAAGGGACCTACATTTGTTTTAACTGCAGATGCTTCCAAAGCCTTTGACCGTGTTAATCACAGAAAGCTGTTTGGTAAAATGAGTCAAAGAGGGGAGCCTAAATACATTGTGAGAATTCTGGCCTACTGGTATGCCCACCAGACTATGCAAATAAAATGGGGCAATAGGATTTCAGCCCCATTTGGGGTTAACAATGGTGTTAGACAAGGGGGAATTTTGTCCCCAGTCCTTTTTAATCTATATATTGATAATCTGTCTAAACAATTGAAAGCCTGTAATACTGGGTGCGTGATTGGTAATATTTTAGTGAACCATATTATGTATGCAGATGATCTTGTGGTCTTTAGTCCATCTAGCGCTGGTCTCCAGCAGCTCCTTACTATATGTTCTGTGTATGGTGTGGAACATGATATTAAATATAATGTTAGTAAGAGTGCTGTTATGATCTGTAGAACCAAAGAGGATAAATGTCTAAAATTTCCTGATTTTAAATTGTCTGACAATAATCTTAGTGTCTGTAATAAGGTAAAATATCTAGGGCATTTTATTACAGAACAAATGACAGATGATGAGGATATTTATAGGCAACGACGCATGCTGTATGCAAAGGCGAATATTCTCTTAAATTTGGTGCGTGTGCAGATGTGGTGAAGATGTCGCTATTTAGAGCATACTGCACACCACTCTACACTGCGCACCTGTGGTCGAACTATGGAAAGACAAGTTTGCAGAGACTAAAGGTGGCATATAACGATGCCATGAGAACACTGCTAAGGAAACCTAGATGGTGTAGTGCCATGGTGTAGTGCCAGTAATATGTTTGTGGCTGCAGGAGTCAGTACTTTAGAAGTTATCCTAAGAAATCACATGTATAAATTCATTTGCAGGACAAATGACTCTAAAAATGAAATTATTGTGGCCTTGTCAAACATAAGGGTTAGCACTACACGCTACGAACACCAGCTGTGGAGACACTGGTATCGTTGACTTGTTGTAGTACATTGATCATTCTTTTAAACTGGATTTTTAACTCATGTATTATGTTTTTTTTAATATAATTTATGATGCTTTTATAAGTGATATACTAAGATTTTATATGTACTTTATGATATTTTTTTAATATGCAATGCATTTTTTATGTAATGTTGCCCCTTGTCTGGACCTCGAGTCCGTAATAAAGTTTATTATTATTATTATATCTTCAACAGCAGCATCTGCTGCAACAATTGGTTTAGAGTTAATCTCATAACTTGCTACTTCCTTTCTCTGATTTGGCTCCACTACGCCTACAAGCATTCTGGTCACCCCATTCTCTCGTCTTCCATCATATGCTTTCCAGCATTTACAGCAACTAAACCTTTCAACACGGGTTGGATATTCTCTGCAACATTTTAAAAAAAAGGTTCAAGAAGGCATTATACAATAATTCCATGACGTTGACAATTCAATATCCTGAAAACTGGTTCAATGAACTGGGAGATGATGGAAAGATATTCCAGTCTGCCTATTCACACAAACTATTGTGTTTCTTCCAGCACCAACATCGACCACAACATCAACAACAAGTAAGTAATGAACAACACATTAACAACTACACAATGCATTAACCTGGGAACAACTATTCCCAGGGTGTGAACTTGTTACTCTTGATGAGGTGGAGGAGAATATTTTAATATTTTCAGATCTACACAAATGAGACATGGAGATCATCATGGAAGTAAATTCAGTAATTTGTGTACATTCAGAACCTTTTTCTCGGGGTGGAAATGTCCAACACTAGCTCGCATAGCTATCAGACGAGTATGAGATTTTAATGAAGATGCGTTGGGCAAATGTTTTGATGTAGACAGTGGGGTGGGAGGAGGGCTATAGCACATTGCAGGAGTAAACCTGATCTACTCATTGACGTCAGAGGGTTGAAGTGCAATGGTATTATTATTGCAGGAGGTCTTTGACGAATGGAGTTCTGAGTGATCCGTTGGAGAAAATTGTGTGTTTGACCTGTTCTTTGCCTCCCTCCCACCATTCCCCACTCCACTCTGTCTCTCCCTCGAATGTTTGGCCGACAGGAATTAACGATCTGCTATAGCAACAACAAAGTGCAGGTTTTGGTTTTCCAAATAAGGAAGGTGTCAATCCGAAATGTCGCTTATCCATGTGCTCCAGAGATGAGGCCTGACACGCTGCGTTACTCCAGCACTTTGTGTCTTTTTTTTAAATGTCCTGCGGACTGCCTTTCTAGAATCTCCAGAAGTGCTGCTTTTACTTCAGTGAATGAAACACTGGAAACAACCCATAAACACTGAGAAGACGTACGAGAGGCATCACAATCTGGCCAAGACATTAGGCTGTCTGAAAATCGTAGTCCTTAAATGTCTTTCGAGTGGCATCACAATTAAGATTTCCCATTGGAAGATGATGGATACAATATATGAACATGTGTGAAACTGTACTTCAGATATTTCTTAAAAAAGTAGGGAGAATATGATGATGCATTTGCACTCGGAGGATTCCAGACAGGGCTGTCAATGGTAATGTTTGAAAGTAGGAGCACAAAAATGTTTCCTGAACATAAAAAGAGTTTGCAGAAAACAATTAATATTCTGTTAATTCCTATCTTGGGAAAAGAGAGGCAGATTCAACAATGTTCACAAAATAATTCTAATCTTTTGTTTACATGCTACATATTAAATGGAGCTCCAAAACTATGAAATGTTTTGCAATATTACATATGTGTAGCAACCATGAGGAAAGATAGACGGGTGGACAGATGGACAGGATTAAGATGAAATTTGACCCTCCACTGACATGGTCAATTGTCTTATTTTCAGCATCGACAACGACCCCAACTTCAACAACAGGTATGGTATCAGCTGGTCCACAGCAGGTTGTTATCATTCATATACATGGACGAACCAACTGATCTTCGAAAAGCAACACTTGTTTTCAGACCTCCATTCCAGTCTGAGCCTCCACATTCCTTTCACCTCCCATTCCAGGAGCCGCATTGAATGGTGTGGAATATCTTTGTCACGGGTTTATTTAACTCCAAATAACTCACCCAATGATGGAATTGCACAGATTCCTCTGGTACTAAACACACAAATCTTGATTTACAGCATCAATATTTCAAACAACTACTTCAACAGGTAATAAGTTAGCAATAATAATGTAGCAAATGTCATGGTCCTCACTAGTTGCTGCAAGTTTCAATCCACAAATAACCCACTCATAAGAGCATGGACATTTAAGGACATAAGTTGATTAAACCAGCAGTCTGGACACATTTAATAATCAGAAAACCTACTCCTCCAATAATTTTTGACAGTCAAACTGGCATTATCCATTGAAACATAGACCAGCTGGATGGCAATTTTCATTCTGGATCCTCTTGACATGAAACTATACCTCGTAAATCGAAATTTCTTGTGAAAAACAGGGTGACTATATAAATTTGATATTGACAGAACAGGATTATTGTGGGTTAATTGAATTATGTCCCCTTGTTTACTCCAGTAACATAAAAACAAGTCCATATTACGAGATCAAATCCTGCCCCACCATATTCATCTGCCTCATTCAGTTTTTCACATTGCTGTATCAAGCTGCTTCACGCAAACCTTTGGATAAACATTACTTAGTTTTTAATCACATCTTCTTCTTTTCGTGTCTTTGAAGCTGGTTGGTTATATGACAGTTTCCCATTCCTTTACACAGTCCTTTGCGTTTTTATTGAACACTGCAAGATCCTTTGGGCTGCACTGGTTGGGTAGTAGGGGGCAGACAAGGCAGTGCTGCATTGTTTGGTCCTCTTCTCCACATTCGCAGGTGGTTTGGTCAGTTTCATAGCCCCATCTGGCCATGGCAGCTTTTGATCGCCCTGTTCCTGTTCTCAGGCGATTGAGCGCCTTCCACTGGACCCATGGTGCTTCTGAGCCCGGAGGGAGGGCTTCAGAAGGAGGGATACCCATGTCAGTAGGAGGGGGGTCGTCCGCAAGCCTTTTTGTCCATAGTTGGAGTCTGGTTTCTTCCCGTGATGCTATTAGGGGCTGGACATGGCTGAGAAAGCTTCTCCTGGACTTCAGCCGTTGGGCCGGGGGTACACGTCCGCAGAGGAGGTGGCGTTCATCACTGGTGGCCTTGGTCATCTCTACTCGGCTGGCGACTTCCCATCTCACATCAGCAGGGGCAATGCCAGCAAGGAGGTGCAGGTTGTTTATGTTGGTGGGCTTCAAGCAGCCAGTGATTGAGCGGCAGGTATTATTCAACGCTGGGTCTAGTTTCTTGGCATGGGATGATCTCTCCCAAACAGGACACGCATACTCCGCAGAGGAGTAGCCCTTAATCACATGATACGCAACAATTGTCCTAATCTTCCACACTTACTCCATAATCTTTCAACACCCCCCATTTCGCCTCTCAGTGGAAATTTTACACTCCACACTGACATGGTTAATTTTCTCATTTCCCGCATCCACAACAATTCCGACTTCAACAACAGGTATGGTATCAACTGGGCCACAGTAGGTTGTTATCATTCATGTACATGGATCAACACACTGATCTTCTACAAAGCCACTGCGACGCTTTACTTCAGACCTCCATTCCAGCGTGAAGTACCATGTTCCTTTCATCTCCCATTCCAAGAGCCGCATTGAATGGTGTGGAATCTCTGCTTGTGTTGCCTTCATCACGGGTTTATTTAACTCCAAACAACTCTCCCAATGATCGACGGTGCAATTACTCAGCATCCTCAGGAACTAAAACAAAAAATCTTTATTTGCAGCATCATTACTGCCACATAACACATCTTTCCTATAGCAGGGAAATATTTCACAATAATGGCATGAAGTTTCCAATTCAATATCCTGAGAACTGGTTCTATGAACTGAGGGAAAATTGAATGATATTATACTCCGCCTAATCACATAAACTAATGTCTTCCTTCCAGCAACAACATCGACCACAACTTCAACAAGTAAGTGATGAACAACACATTAACAATTACACTTCGCATTAACTTGGGAACAACTATTCCCAGGATGTTAACTTGTTACTTTTGATGAAGTGGAGGAGAGTATTTTAATACTTTCAGTCAAAACCTTAATACAATTAGACATTTTATCTTAACCTTTCTGAGGATGTTGTAAACTTAGGAAATTATGAAATGAGAGGCAAATATTCTGCTCTATGTCATAATTTTACTGAAATAAAATTTGAGATCTACACAAATGAGACATTGAGATTATCATGGAAATGAATTACACATTTTGTCGACAGTCACAACCTCTTCCTCAGGGTGGAAATGTCCAACATGAGAGGGCACAGCTATCATGTGAGTGGGGGAGTTTAATGAAGATGTCCAGGGCAAATTTTTTAACGCAGATAGTGGGGACTGGACGTCGGAACACATTGTCAGGAGTAGTGGTGGAGGCATACACTATAGTGCCGTTTAAGAGGCTTTTTGATAGGCACATTGAAGTACAGGGAAGAGAGGTATTGAATTGCTGATCAGCAAAACCGTTGAGTGGTTGCAGCAAGTGAACTTCAGGTCAGGTCAGATGCGGGAACTTTAAAAAGCCCGTCTGTGGACAGGTCTGTAAAATAAGAAAAAAAAAATTCATCCGGAGAGTTGTGAATTTGTGGAATTCCCTGCCACAGAGGGCAGTGGAGGCCAAATCACTGGGTGGATTTAAGAGAGAGTGAGATAGAGCTCTTGGGGCTCGTGGAATCAAGGGATATGGGGAGAAGGCAGGCATGGGTCATTGATTGGGGACAATCAGCCATGATCACACTGAATGGCGGTGCTGGCTTGAAGGACCAAAGGTGTAGGAGGCTGCACCTATTTGTTCTATGTTTCTAGAGGAGCATATTAGACCTTGAAATTAGCCTAGCCAGGTGACAGGTGTAACAGCTGTAGAGATTCCCATAAACTCCATAAATTTTGATGCGGAAACATGGAACTACAGATGCCGGATAAGTTTTAAGATTATTGTGAAGAGACCTTGCGGGAAGGTACTAAATTGCGGGAATTGCAGATTACAGCAACATTTAGCAGGAGCTAGGGATAGTAAAGTGGGAGCAGTTGTCATTGGCCAAGTACTCATCTGACCGATTGGAGACTGATACTGGCAAGTTGATCAGTGTTTAAGACCAGCATGTTTCAATAAGGAGGAAGGATAAGGATGGCAATGGAAGGTAACCTTGGCTGATCACAGAGGTTGTAACATTGGTCAAAAGAAAAATGAAGTCTATGTAAGGATTAGAAATAAGAAATCAGACAAGTTCTTTGAGGAATATAAAGCGATCAGGAAATAAATCATGCTGGCAATTGGTGAAAAAAAATCCCAAGGCTTTGTATACATCCATGAACATCAATAGGGTAACAAGGGAAAAACAGTAGGACTGATCATGGATGAAGAAGGGTTTTTTTGCTGATCTTAAAGCCCTCTCAGTTTTATGTAGACGTTTCTATTTACCCCGGAAGCTGAGTGTAGTGATCATCACTACTGTTTTTACCTCCCTCCCGATGCTAATATCAGCATTGCCCTCGGCGACTTACTAGCCATTGTAAACAAACAGCAGCGAGCCCATCCTGACCGTGCACACATCATAGCAGGGCATTTTAACCAAGCAAGTTTTAAAACAGTACTCCCCAACTTCTGCCAGCATGTGAACTGTGCAACGAGGGGGAAAAATACTTTAGACCATGTTTACTCAAACATCAAACCTGCTTACAGAACTGCAAACCTCCCTCACCTCGGCCAGTCAGACCACCTCGCACTGCTCATGTTTCCTGCATACACCCCCCTCAGAAGAACAACAAAACCAAGTACCAAAACCATCACAACTTGGCCCGGGGGAGCTCTATCCCAGCTGCAGGGCTGCTTTGATCACACAGAATGGGATTTATTCGATCAAGGGGACCTGGAGCAATACACAGAAACTGTGCTTTTTTACATTAAAAGCTGCACTGACAATGTCACAGTCAATAAATGCATCCGGGTGTTTCCCAACCAGAAACCCTGGATGACAAGGGACGTCCAAACGCTCCTTAAAAACTGCAACACCGCATTCAGGTCAGGTGACCAAGCCCGGTACAGCACCGCGAGAGCCAACCTGAAGAGAGGCATAAAGGAGGCCAAGGTGGCCTTCAAGAGGAGGATCGAGGACCACCTGTCACACAACGACCCATGGAGAGTGTGGCAAGGCTTACAGCACATAACCAACTATAAAGGCAATATCAACAGCACTGTAAATGCCGACGTGAAGGAGCTTAACCATTTATTCGCCCGGTTTGAGGTTAACAGGCCTGCTACAGACTCACTGCCTCCACCCGCCTCTAACACCCACACACTCACACTACAGAACAGGATGTGAGGCGTGTGTTGAGGTCAGTGAATCCAAGTAAGGCTGCTGGACCTGAAGGAGTACCGAGTAAAGTACTCCAGGCATGCGATGACCAACTCGTTGGGTTCTTCACAAAGATTTTTAACATCTCATTGTCACAAGCTATCATACCACCCTGCTTAAAGTCAGCCACTATCATTCCTATTCCCAAAAAGCCAGTCCCTGAGGACTTGAATGACTATAGACCGATTGCACTTACACCCGTGCTTCGAGAAACTAGTCCTGCATCACATCAAAACGAGCCTACCTCCCTCCTTCGACCCACATCAGTTTGCCTACAGAGATAACAGATCCACTGAGGACGCCATCACCATAGCAACTCACACCGTACTGAGCCATTTGGAACATCGGGAAAGCTACGTGAGGATGTTATTCATTGATTATCGCTCAGCATTCAAAACAATCATTCTGGACATTTTAATCAGCAAACTGCTTGACCTAGGCCTCTCCTCCCCCATCTGCACATGGATCAAAGACTTTCTCACAAACCGCCCACAGAGAGTTAAAACCGGCCCCCACATCCCCTCCTCCATCACACTAAGCAGTGGCGCACCTCAAGGCTGTGTGCTGAGACCACTCCTTTACTCCTTATACCTGTCTAACACCATTATTAAATTTGCTGATGACACAACTGTCATCGGGCTCATCTCAGGGGGGGGACTAGTCAGCATACAGGGATGAGATACAGCGACTGTCAGAGTGGTGTTCAGTAAATAATCTGACACTGAACACAACCAAGACAAAGGAGCTAATACTGGACTTCAGGAGGAAACGGGATGCGGACCTGGCCCCGCTCTGCATAAATGGGGCAAGTGTGGAACGGGGGCAGACTTTCAAATTCCTCGGAGCCCTCATATCCGAGGACCTCGCCTGGTCAGCCAACACCGCTGCAACCGTCAAGAGAGCATAACAGAGACTCCACTTCCTGAGAGTGTTCAGGAGGCACAACACCAAAAATAAGCTGCTGGTGGCCTTCTACCGGGCGACCATTGAGAGTCTACTGACATATTACATGCCAGTGTGGTATGCAGGCTGCTCTGCTGCAGATAAGAAAGCGCTCCAGAGAGTGGTAAAAACAGCAGAGAGAATCACCGGCTGCCCACTGCCTTCTCTGGAGGATATTGCCACCTCACGCTACCTCAGCAGAGCCACTAAAATCATCAAAGACCACACACCCCGGTCACCACCTTTTTGAACTGTTGCCCTCTGGCAGGCGTTACAAGTCAGCCAAAACACGCACCTCCCGACTCAGAGACAGTTTCTTCCCCAAAGCAATCTTCACACTCAACATGAAAAAACATGAATATGAATCTGAAGAAGGGTTTCGGCCCGAAACGTTCCCTATTTTGTTCGCTCCATAGATGCTGCTGCACCCGCTGAGTTTCTCCAGCATTTTTGTGTACCTATGAAAAAACACTGAGTATTATTCATGCTGCACTCTTCCATGCTGCTACCCACCTTGAACTTTTACTATCACCATGTCCAGTACTGATTACTTACTTATCTTAATACCTAGTTTATAACATTGTTTTTAAATTGTGTCCTGTGTTTTTATGTTTATACTAAGCACCAATGGAGTGGCAACAACAATTTCATTGTTTGCAGCGCTTACAACAACAAATAAAGGGATTTCATTTCATGCTTGTAAGCAGGAGCACAAAAATGTTTCTTGAATATAAATAGACTTTACAGAAAATGATCAATGGTCTATTGATGCCTATTTGAGTACAAATATATCAATAATTAATAAATATCAAATTTAAGTACGTGGACAGAGCGACGCAGATGGTGGGGAAGCAGTGGGAAAGTGATCTTGGAAAAGAAAGGCGCATTCAACAACTTTCTAGATATAATTCTGATCTTTTGTTATCGTAAGAAATTAAATGGAGGACCAAAACTGTGCAATCTTTTGCAATGTTATATAAGTGTAGCAACCATGAGGAAAAATAGACTGGTGGACAGATGGACAGGATTGAGATGAAATTTTACACTCCACATTGACATGGTCATTTTTCTCATTTCTAGCATCGACAACGACTTCGTCTTCAACAACAGGTACGGTATCAACTGGGCCACAGCAGGTTGTTATCATTCATGTACATGGACCAACAGACTGATCTTCTGCAAAGCCACTGCAATGCTTGTTTTCAGACCTCCATTCCAGTGTGAAATTCCACATACCTTTCACCTCCTATTCGAAGAGCCGCATTGAATGGTGTGGAATCTCTGCTTGTGTTGCCCATATCATGGGTTTATTTAACTAAAACAACACTCCCAATGCTATACGGTGCAATTACTCAGTATCCTCTGGAACTAATCCAACAAATCTTTATTTACAGCATCAACGACTTCAACAGATAATAAGTTAGCAATAAAAATTGAAGTGATTTGCATGATCCTCACAAGTCTATGACAAGTCTTCATCATCATAAAACCTACTGCACCAATAATTTTATGTTTTTTTTGGAACGTCAAACTGGCATTATCCATTGAAATGTAGACTAGCTGGATGGCAACTTTCATTCTGGGTCCTCTTGACATGAAACAATACCTCATCAATGCATCAATTGGAAATTTCTTGTGAAAAACAGGGTGACTATTCACAAGTTGATATTGGCCGAACAATATCCCAGTGGGTTCATTGAATTCTGTCCTCTTGTTTACTCCTGAAGTTATATATGAAGTTATCAAAGCAGGACCTTGAAGGTGGTCATCTCTGGATTACTCCTAGTGTCATGTGCTAATGAGGGCAGGATAGAAGGTTAGGCCAGATTAATACATACTGAGGAGCTGATGCTGGGATTCAGATTCAAGTTTATTGGATCATCAGGATCTCTTCTTGGTCAGAGGTGACCTGTGCAAGAGGGTCAGGATTGCACCTGATCTGGGGGTAGGAGGAGGGGGTGTTACCAATATCTTTGGGGAGAAGATTTGCAAATACTATTCTGGAAGGTTTGAATCAGGTTGGCAGGGACGAGGGTCCCAGAGCAGAAAGGAAGCAGATGAGAAATTGAGGACAACGTCAAAGAGAGACACAAAATGCTGGAGTACCTCATTTGGTCAGACGGTATCATTGGAAAAAATGAATAAGAGATGTTGCAGGTCCCGAATCTTTGTCTAAGTATTTTTAACAATGCCTCCTGAACATCCTTTAATAAGTAAATTTCCATCTTTCTAACTTGGATGAGAACCAATTGATAACATCTTCAACTCAGCCTCAAACGTTTTGTAGGATTTCATCTCCACTCTTCACAAAGGACTTTTGTCTGAATAGCAATAATGAGCTGAAAGTGGCTTCCAGATGCAAAATCCATTTGGATAATTTCTAATTTAATCAAGTGTTTATTTTTATCCATTTGTGGATGGATTACAAATCATACATGTACGGGGAAGTTCTTCCATTTCAGAGAAATATATGTAAGCCCTTTTTTTCAACATTTAACTCAGAACAAAGTGACAATCAATGCAGACAATAATGAGCAATAATTCAAAGAAAAATTGTGAATATTCATTTTTCTGGCACTTTCCAAATTTCAAAGCTTTGGCAGCTGATATCGTCAACATTTGGAATCATAGAGTGATACTACACAGAAGCAGGCCCTCCTTGCCAACCAAGGTGCCCATTTAAGGTAGTCTCATTTGCCTGCATTTGGTCCTCATAATAATAATAATAATAATAGTAATAATAATAATAATAATAATAATTTGTTTATAGGGACAGTGCATATTAATGAACATTTGCATGTAAATATGCGAGATTGTAGCCAATCAGTAGCTAATTTCCGTCTCTAGTCCCAGGCAAAGGTAGGTGAAGTGTCTTGCCCAAGGACACAACGACAGTACACACTCCAAGCAGGATTCGAACCGGCCACCTTCAGGTTGCCAGCCGAACACTTAGCCCATTGTGCCATCTGTCGTCCTGTCCTGTCCTGTCGTCATCTCTCTAAAGATTTCCTAACCATGTACAGATCCAAATGTCTTTTAAAATTATTGCAGTATGCCTGCCTCCACTGCTTTAGCTGACAGGTCACACCATATACCCTCCATCCTCTCTGTGAAAAGTTGCCCTGCATGTCCCTTGTAAGTCTCACCTTAAATGTGAACCCTGTTGTTTTTGATTCCCCTTCCCTGGGAAAAAAGAATGTATCTTTGCCTTATTTATGTCCCTCATTATTTTATATACCTCTACAATATCATCTTTCAGTCTCCTATGCTCCAAGGACTAACGTCCTAGCCTACCTAACCTCTTTTACTCAGGCCTCGAGTCTTGGCAACATTCAGATGCACTCTTCCCAGCCTAATGACGTCTTTCCTATAGCAGGGTAAGCACAACTGCACACAATACTCCTAGTGCAACCTCATCAACATTTCGTACAGCTGCAACATAATGTCTCTACTTCTAGACTCAATACCTTGACTGATAAAGGCCAGCATGCCAAATGCCTTTATCACCATCTTGTGACTCCACAAGTACTCCAAGCTCCTTCTGGTATGCAACATTCCTCATTGACCATTTCCTGCAAAAGGTTGACTTCCCAAAATGCATCATCTGACACTTATATGAATTGAAGGCTATTTGCCATTTACCCAGCCCACTTAACCAACTGACCAAGATCTTGCCGTCTTAAATTAAAACTCTCAGCATAAATTATTTATTTTCTTTTACAGAATTGAGTTGTACAATGAATGGAAATATTTTGCAGGTAAATATAATTTATTGCAAATTTTAATTGAAACAACTATTTAAATGGGCTCCAAAAGATATATATTTTCCTTCTCTCTGCAGATTGGAGAGAGCCTGGAAATAAAGGAAGGCAACTGTTTGAAGGCAGTAACAATATGTATTTACAAGAACAATCAGGCATTTCTCATCAATCAAAGTATCGGATACAAATGCCCTGAAGAACCCCCACCTGGTCACAGCTGTGTGAGTATTTTACGATGTACCTGTTCTCATCTTAATTTTCCTAATTTTGTGCACTCCCATAAGCTTTTTAATTTTGCAATAATTTAAATTCCAATCCATTCTAATTATAATTTAGAACATAATATTTACTCAAATCATTAGAATACGCTAATATAAAATCCCTTTCTGTAATTTCCACATTCTAGGTTAGTGTTCTAAATTTAAATCTAGCTGTCATAATGGGATTTGAACTCAGATCTAGGGATTGGTCATCTAATAATTTAACAGCGCTACCATAATTTTACCAATTATGAGTAAGCTGTTTGCTTGTCGATACTAATTTTCTCTATACCACATTGGTAATTTGATCCTGTATACAGCAATCCAACCAGAAACTTTAAATTGATTCACAGCTATTTGTTCAATGTGTACTATATGACTATCATGATTGTTTCCTATTCATCTCCTTCAACATTCATTCTTTCTGGTGCATAGTGGGTGCACAGTATACCACCTACAACTGCACACTGTGAAGCCCTGATGAAAATCAGGCAATGAACAACAAGGGGGAAATACTCAAATAATTGACTGCTAATATATGTAATTTCAAAAACACCCAGATTATGAAAATATGTACAAATATGTCTTTTTTATCTTTTGATCTCTCGTCACCTAATATAGATCCAAACTCTGGCATAGAAATAGGCCAGTGCAGCATAGGAGCAAACCTTTGGCTTATGCTGAACATGATGCCTAGCTGAACTGATCTCATCTACCTGTGCCTGATCCATATCCCACTAATCCATGCACATCCATGTGCTTATCTAAAAGCCTCTTGAACATCACTATTGCATCTGGCTCCACCACAAGCAACTAACACTCTCCTCCGCCTATCGGAGCTTGTCCTCACTCTCAACTATTTCTCCTTTGACTCCTCCCATTTCCTCCAAATCAAAGGCGTTGCCAGGAGCACTCTCATGGGCCCTGGCTATGTCTGCCTCTTCACTCAAATTCACTTTGACCAAGACCGACACCTCCCTCCCCTTTCTTGATCTCATCCAAGATGTCCTCATTCTTTGGGGAACGGGGGTTCCCCTCTTCTATCATAGATGAGGCCCTCACATGTGACTCCTCAGTACCCCACAACTCCACTCTTGCTCCCCCTTCCCCCAGTCGCCCACAGGGACAGAGTCTCCATAGTCCTCACCTCTCACCCCATCAGCCGTCACATACAACACATATTCCTCCTACATTTTCTCCACCAGCAATGGGATCTCACCCCTAGCCACATCTTACCATCTCCAGCCCTATCCACTTTCCAAAGGGACTGTTCCCTCCACAACTTCCTGGTTAACTCATCCCACTCATCCCTTCCCACCCAAACCACCCCCTCCCCAGGTACCTTGCCCTGCAACTGCAGGAGATCCAACATCATCCTATACATACTCCCTCGATTCTGTCCAGGGACCCCGATTAGTCCATTCTGGTGTGGCAGAGGCCCACTTGCACCTCCTCCAACCTCATCTACTGTATTCCAGGTGTGGACTCCTATTTGTTGGCAAGACCAAGTGCAGACTGGGCGATCGTTTCGCTAAACACCTTTGCTCAGTCCACCTTGCCCTCTGTGGTCTCCCAGTTACTAAACATTTAAACTCTCCTTCCCATACCGACCTTTCTGTCCTGTGCCTCCTCCATTGTCAGAGTGAGGCCAAACACAAATTGGAGAAACAGCACCTCAGATTTAGCTTGGGCAGCTTACATCCCATTGATATACCTATTGATTTTTCCCACTTTAGCCACCCTAGTTGTCGTACTAGTTTCATTGTCGTCCTGTTGAGTTTCACTGTCTGTAAAACCCGTTATCGCCTATCCCACAGCGAACATGGACCATAGTGGGCTCCACATTTCCTTCATCATCGTTGTTTTTTCCATATCTTGCATTCATTTGTTCTATATCTCTCGATATCACCATTTATATCTCTCCACCATCACCTTCTGCTACCTTCCATGAAGCCACTTCCATGGAATAAACCTCCACTGCGTTCTCTCCAAAACCTCCACCTCTCCTGTAATGGGGGGACCAGAACTGCCGCAATACTCCATACACAGCCTAACCATAGTCCTACAGAGCTGCATCATGATTTCCTTACTCATATGCAATGCCCCTAGCAATGAAGGCAACCATACCAAATGCCTTCTTTGCCTCCTTATCTACATGAGCTTCCACATTCAGTGTCCTATGAACTTGGACTCCATGATCCCTTTGCACATCGATGCTGTTAAGGGTCTTGTCATTAACTGTATACTCTCTCTTTACATTCAACCTCTCAAAGTGCAACACACACTTGCTCAGGTTAAACTCTATCATCCATTTCTCTGCCCATTTCTTCAGTTGATCTATATCTCTCCATATTTTCATACAGCCTTCCTGACCGCCTGCAACTCCTCCAATTTTGATGCATTTCAGTCTAATTTCATTGTGACTGGACAGTGATGTAAGACAATGTGCCTGCAACTCTTGTTCCCCCATATGGTGGTGCTGATGCGTTTAGTACATATGGCTACTTATGACGATAGTAATATGCTGATGTGAATCTTCTAGATAGCACATACAGCATCCATGTCATACCAGTCGTGAAATCAATATATCTTTATGATCTTGGATAGAGTGCCAATGAGCAGGATTTTTTGTGCTGTATTGTGTCATGCTTCCTACACGTTTTCAGAGCTGCATTACATAAAAACTTTTGGACATTTGAATGAAAGGGTGAAGCAGCTGAGTACTAGTCTCCTTTCAGAGTGCCCAGGTTCTATACACTCATTGTAGCGACTAGATGTAGTGACAGATTTTCATATCGTTCAAGGAATCTTTCCTCTAGTCACTGTGATTGAAGCAGGGGTTCAGGGGATAATCGAAAAGCATTCACGAGCTCTCCACGACACATTAAATGCGTCGAAAGATAAATCTTCCAAGAAATTGCGCTTGTACATTTCTTATACATTTTGCGCGTACTCGTAGTCAAACTCGTGCATGGTGGAAAGCTGTGACCTCTCCCCCAAGCTTGTTCAAACTAATCTAAACTAAATACTAGGGAGTCTGTGCGAGAATCCCAGCCGCAAACACGCCTCCGACTACGTATAAATCCCACCCACATAATAACAGGCAGATTAAATTTTATCTGGGTAAAAGGTAAATGGTTTTAGTTATAACATACTGAGTTAAGCTAAATGGCTACTACATAGTGCTGCGAAACACTAAGGGGCAGAAAATGTTAGTGAGAGTTGTGTACAGGCCACCTAACAGTAGTTGGGGATGGCATCAAACAGGAAATTAGAAATGCGTTCAACAAAGGTAAAACAGTTATAAAGGGTGACTTCAATCTACATATAGATTGGGTGAATCAAATTGGCAGGGGTGCTGAGGATGAGGATTTCTTGGAATGTATGCGGGATAGTTTTCTAAACCAACATGTAGAGGAACCAACGAGAGAGCAGGCTATTCCAGACTGGGTGTTGAGTAATGAGGAAGGGTTAGTTAGCAGTCTTGTTGTGCGTGGCCCCTTGGGCAAGAGTGATCATATATGGTTGAGTTCTTCATTAGGATGGAGAGTGACATTGTTAATTCAGAAACAAGGGTTCTGAACTTAAAGAAAGGTAACTTTGAGGGTATGAGACATGAATTGGCCAAGATAGACTGGCAATTGATTCTTAAAGGGTTGACGGTGGATATGCAATTGAAGGCATTTAAAGACTGCATGGATGAACTACAACAATTGTTCATCCCAGTTTGGCAAAATAATAAATCAAGGAAGGTAGTACATCCGTGGATAACAAGGGAAATCAGGGTTAGTATCAAAACAAAAGATGAAGCATACAAATTAGCCAGAAAAGGCAGCCTACCAGAGGACTGGGAGAAATTCAGAGTCCAGCAGAGGAGGACAGAGGGCTTAATTAGGAAAGGGAAAATAGATTATGAAAGAAAACTGGCAGGGAACATAAAAACTGACTGCAAAAGTTTTTATAGATATGTGAAGAGAAAAAGATTAATTAAAACAAATGTAGGTCCCTTGCAGTCAGAAACAGGTGAATTCATCATGGGGAACAAGGACATGGCAGACCAATTGAATAATTACTTTGGTTCTGTCTTCACTAAGGAAGACATAAATAATCTGTCGGAAATAGCAGGGGACCGGGGGTCAATTGAGATGGTGAAATCCAGGTTAGTCGGGAAGTGGTGTTAGGTAAATTGAATGGATTAAAGGCCGACCAATCCCCAGGGCCAGATCGGCTGCATCCCAGAGTGTTTAAGGAAGTGGCCCCAGAAATGGTGGATGCATTAGTGATAATTTTTCAAAATTCTTTAGATTCCGGAGTAGTTCCTGAGGATCGGAGGGTAGCTAATGTAACCCCACTTTTTCAAAAGGGAGGGAGAGAGAAAACGGGGAATTACAGACCAGTTAGTCTAACATCGGTAGTGGGGAGAATGCTTAGTGTCAGTTATTAAAGATGGGATAGCAGCACATTTGGAAAGTGGTGAAATCATTGGACAAAGTCAGCATGGATTTATGAAAGGTAAATCATGTCTGACGAATCATAGAATTTTTCGAGGATGTAACTAGTAGAGTGGATAAGGGAGAACCAGTGGATGTGTTATATCTGGACTTTCAGAAGACTTTCGACAAGGTCCCACATAAGAGATTAGTATGCAAACTTAAAGCACACGGTATTGGGGTTTCAGTATTGATGTGGCTAGAGAACTGGCTGACAGAGAGGAAGCAAAGAGTAGGAGTAAACGGGTCCTTTTCAGAATGGCAGGCAGTGACTAGTGGGGTACCACAAGGCTCAGTGCTGGGATCCCAGCTATTTACAATATATATTAATGATTTGGACGAGGGAATTGAATGCAACATCTCCAAGTTTGCGGATGACACAAAGCTGGGGGGCAGTGTTAGCTGTGAGGAGGATGCTAGGAGGCTGCAAGGTGACTTGGATAGGCTGGGTGAGTGGGCAAATGCATGACAGATGCAGTATAATGTGGATAAATGTGAGGTTATCCACTTTGGTGGCAAAAACAGGAAGTACACTATTATCTAAATGGTGGCCGATTAGGAAAAGGGGAGATGCAACGAGACCTGGGTGTCATGGTACACTAGTCATTGAAAGTAGGCATGCAGGTGCAGCAGGCAGTGAAGAAAGCGAATGGTATGTTAGCATTCATAGCAAAAGGATTTGAGTATAGGAGCAGGGAGGTTCTACTGCAGGTGTACCGGGCCTTGGTGAGACCACACCTGGAGTATTGTGTACAGTTTTGGTCTCCTAATCTGAGGAAAGACATTCTTGCCATAGAGGGAGTACAGAGAAGGTTCACCAGACTGATTCCTGGGATGGCAGGACTTTCATATGAAGAAAGACTGGATAGACTCGGCTTGTACTCGCTGGAATTTAGAAGATTGAGGGGGGATCTTATAGAAACGTATAAAATTCTTAAAGGGTTGGGCAGGCTTGATGCAGGAAGATTGTTCCCAATGTTGGGGAAGTCCAGAACAAGGGGTCACAGTTTAAGGATAAGGGGGAAGTCTTTTAGGACCGAGATGAGAAAAACATTTTTCACACAGAGAATGGTGAACCTGTGGAATTCTCTGCCACAGAAGGTAGTTGAGGCCAGTTAATTGGCTATATTTAAGAGGGAGTTAGATGTGACCCTTGTGGCTAAAGGGATCAGGGGGTATGGAGAGAAGGCAGGTACAGGATACTAAGTTGGATGATCAGCCATGATCATATTGAATGGCGGTGCAGGCTCGAAGGGCCGAATGGCCTACACCTGCACCTATTTTCTATCTTTCTATGTTTCTATGGTACTTTGCACTGCTGATATATAATGTAGCTATATCCATAAAGCAATCTCCCACAAAATATAATATTACATTAATAATGTAATTATTTTATTAATGTTAAGTGAGAGATAGATATTGGCCAGGATATCAGAGAAAATGTTCTAATAGTTGAGGAAGCAGATACCACTTCAGTTCAGAAGCTTGACCTTAATCCCATTTACAAATCAGATAAAAATGCATCTGTAAGACTGAGACTCTGGAGTAAGCTGAAAAACCCAGCCAGTAAAAACACATCTGAATGTCCTCCTGTCATACTACATATTTTGGAGATTCAGTGAGTCTTTAGTACAAGCCCAGGGTGCAGCAGGTGTAGTCCCAACATTTGGCAGGCCCAGGTTTGAGACAGTTAGTAGTGCCCAGAGCAAAGTTTCCTGCTCCAGGTCTTGTCCATTTGGTGCCAGTGCATGGAGGTCCTCCACAGAAACTGTGATCAGGGCTCTCGCTTAACTTTTTTTCCCTGTTGCCAGCCGGGCAACCTTGGCAGCTTTTTAGGTTGCCAAATGACAACTTAGGTGGTCATTTAAGACGGTTTGCATGACACGTGCGATAATGTGCTCGGACGAAGTGCGTAGTTACCAGTCGGAATTATACTCAATGAAGCATTCACATATTATTTCTGCTTCAAATAAAGTCACAAACTAAACATATTCACCAATCAAGACATGATATATCCCACAATGACACGCAGCAAAATTATAATACAGCATCTCAACTCTTTTTACACATTTCAATTTATGCAATTTCTCTTAGTTCTTTCCACTTCCAAACAAAAATGTGGTTGGATTATTCAGCATATGATCAACCCGTGTCAATAAATCCTGGACCATGGTAACATATATGCTTAACCATGCACACTACAGATTGATGCAAGCATGTTTTCTGTGAAGGACTGAAAATTACCATAACATGGCCATAGCATGGGTCGTTATTGCTATTGGTACAGAAACACTCTCGCTTCCCACATAATTTATCCACAACAAAATATACAGGTTGCAAGGAAATTTCTATAGGCATTTTATGATAATAGCTGTTAAAACCGACTATACCCATCTGACAGGTTAAACATTACATTAACTTACAAGAGATGGCCAAAGGACATATCTGCAGCAAATGTTCTTATGGTAATATATTTAAAGGTGTAAAGACGCCACATTACCAGATGTTTAGATTAGATGTACATGTTGTGAACAGCAATGAAGATACCCAGTTTGTAAGCACCAGATTTAAATAAAATTATTGATGAACGCTTTTTCCATCATTCCCACTTCAGAATTAACGTTAAAATTTCAACTGAAATATCTCCTGACCAAATTTGTGATGTATATGATCGACTGTAGAAGTAAAACCTGGATAAATCCAACGTATAGTTGTGAATGTTGTTCATTAAATAACTACAGTACTGATACTCCATATTAAGAGCATTGATTTGCCGTTAAAATGAATTCTGTAATAATGTGTCAACGGCAGCAGTGACAATCGAACACTGTGGTTTTAATGTTTCACGTGTTCACAATATAATTAATTCATCTTTATGGACTAAAACAAACATTTCCAGCACAATAGGGTCAGGGAGGGGTGTGTGTGTGAATCAGTGCAGGGTGGATAGATGGCAGGGGTGGGGGGTTAGAAGGCAGTCGGTGCAGAATGGATGATTGAGGCAGGTGAATTGGTACGTGGTGGTTGGAGTAGGTAAAATTGTGAGGGGAGACCTCGGGGGATGTCAGTGGTGTTGAATGGGGGGGTTCAGTACGGGATGGATGGAGGTAGACAAAAGTGCTGGAGAAACTCAGCGGGTGAGGCAGCATCTATGGAGCGAAGGAAATAGGCAACGTTTTGGGTCGACACCCTTCTTCAGACTGTCCCCCCCATTTTTCTTGAATGGGGGGATCAGCACAGGATGAATGGGGGGGGGGGGGATCAGCACAGGATGAATGGGGGGGGGGGGTCAGTACAGAGTGGATCAGAGGGTCTGTGCAGGATGAATGAGGGATCACTACAGGATGAATGAGGGGAAGGTGCAGGGTAAATGGAGGGTGGGTCAGTACGGGATGAATGCGTGGATTAGTACAGGATGGATGGGGGATCAGTACAGGATGGATGGAGGAGAAGTGCAGGATGGATCGGAAGGGGGGTAAGCACAGGATGAATTGGGGGACCAGTGTAGGATGGATGGGGGGTGGCAGGAGAATCAATGCGAGGTGGATAGGGTGATCAGTGCAGGATGAATAGATGGGGGGGGGGGGGTAGATGGGGGGGGGAGCACAGGGGATGTCAGTGAGGACTGAATAGAGGCGGGAATGGGTATCAGTGCAGGATGTAGAGGAGGGGTCCCAGGATAAGGCGGGAGGGGTGGTGGAGGGGGCGTACAAGAGAGAGAGAGAGAGCGAGAGAGAGAGGAGGGCGAGGTGGAGAGGAAGGAAGGTCAGCGCTACTCGGACAACATCACCCCGCTGCCTTGGCCGTTGGGATTTCCTCGCCACTGCCTCCCTCCTCCGCCAGCCAACAGCAAGGTGCGGGGCCGAGCGGTGCAGCTCAAATACCCTACAGCTATTGGATCTTTGGTGCAGCTGCTTCAGAAGGGTCGGAGCGAATGACGGGTCCCGCACAGCAACAGCAGCAGCAGCCGCGACAGCGGCTCCATCTCCTCCTCCTCCCTGATAGCGGCCACTGCTTGCAGAATATCATGTTAAACATTTAGCCACTAATATCACCAACAGTGTTCGCTGGCTTGACACCTTGACACATTCCATCATAGACTCAACATACTGATCAGAAAAGGATTCTGAATTGGTTTTACAAGACATTGCAGTTTAAGCAAAAACTGTTACCCTGACTGACTATCAAAAGATAATGATAATAAAAAGCCAATTAATAATTTCAACTATTTTATGATTATTTTGAAATCATTAAAATTATTCTATGTTTTCTATTTTTAGAAATTTATAGGGTCAGATTCAAATGGCTGCTGCAAATTCTATGACTGCGAACAACAGGAACGTAAGTATTCTATGCTTGAATGTGTTTTACCACTTTAAATTACACAGGGAGTATTGCAGCTAATGTCCAAACTATTGACTGTGTTAAAGATAGGTCCATGATTTAATATCTCATCAAAAATATGCCTCTGTCAAGTATCTGGGGTGGGACTCAAAACCCAAATCATTATAAATCCTATGAGATTCCTACCACTGCCTTCAATTATTAAAGAGAACTAATAAACAACAACTCGAAGAACCAATACAATAGTAGATTATTACAATGTGAAACCTGGGAACGATGGATAGAATCTAAAACTTCAGAAGGGAAATTACAAGTCTCATGGTGGTAAAAGATTGAAATTTTAATACAAATGCAATTGAAGTCAGGTTACTTATTCACTTCTGACCTAAATGTAAGAATGTTGTTAGTTAATAGTATTAAGGGATATGATTATTCATTCAACTATTGTCTCAGTTTATTGCAAACAGGCTTGAGGCAGAAGAACCCTTGCCCTTTTTTACCTTTCAATGTTCCCTATCTGCTTAAGCTGCGTCAAAACTATTTCCCAATAGAATCAGCAATTAAACAATCGAAAGTGAGCACAGAAAGCCAGCGATTAAGGGACAAGCTAGCATGGGGAGTGAATTTCATGGTCAAAAAGGAATGTTCTGAAAGGAAAACACAAGGTGACCAAGTGGAGGGCATTTAATGGACAACACCAGAGGGCAGACTTAGTGACAAAACCAGCCATCAGTGATGGCAGAATACAGGGAGTGAGAGAATGCCAGGAAGAGTTGGCTATATCCCTCTTGGTGAGATAGAAACATGTAACTTTTAAAAGCCCTGAGTGTGAGAATTGGTCTGTCTGCTGATCAAAACAATTGGCAGGCTGCTTCCGAACATCCCCTGTGCATGATCCAGCAGAGGGAGCTAAGACTCAACCAAGATCCTTATGTAAGATCTGAAATAAAGGATTTGGTTAACCCGAGTAGCTAGTATTGAAATTGACACATTTCCCTTATTTTTATAGCTGGTGAGGCAGGGAAATATCTCTGCTTCTTTTTGAACCAGTTTCTAAACATTTGTCAATCTAGTTTCTCAGAGCTTCAGTGGATTTTGAAGAAACACCAGCAAAGAGACGCAGGAAAAAGCACTGATTGGCTCTAGCCTGAGTGGGAGGGGAGTTAGAAGTGAGTCAGAGGGGGAAAATAGTTTAAAAATGGAGGCAAAACACAGACATACTTAACTCAGAGCTTCCGTGGATTTTGAAGAAACAGCAGCAAAGAGAAGCAGGAAAAAACACTGATTGGCTCTAGGCTAAGTGGGAGGAGAGTTAGAAGTGAGTCAGAGGGGGGAGAACAGTTTAAAAAGGGAGGCAAAACACAGACAAACTTAAATCAAAGCTTCCCTGGATTTTGAAGAAATCCACAGCAAAGAGAAGCAGGGGAAAAGCACTGATTGGCTCTAGCCCAAGTGGGAGGAGAGTTAGAAGTGAGTCAGAGGGAGAAAACAGTTTAAAACTGAGGAATTTGGTTTGTAAATTGGTAAATTGATAAATTAGGCAATTTAGCAGTCAATATAAGCAAGACGGCTCTTCGGGAGTGGCCTTGCGAGGGAAGTGTGAGTCTTTGGCGAGAGCCTTCGGCGAGGAGCCTGAGGAGAGGAGGCTACGCATAAAGCTCGAGAGGACGGAACGCGGTGAACACATGTTGGGGCAGATGAGACAGTGTCAGGCTTGCAGAATGTGGGAGCCCATGGACACAGATGGAGCCTCTGGCTGCTACAACTGTGGCAAGTGCGTCCAGCTTGTTGGGGCACTGGAGAAGCAGCTGAATGACCTCAGGGCCATCCGGGAAAATGAGAGTTTTCTGGACAGGACCTACAGTGAGGTGGTCATGCCGAGGATGCTGGAAGAACCAAGGTGTGCGACTGAGAGAAAGGGTGGAAATCGTGGAATGCAGAAGACCCAGGTGGCTGTGCCTAATGAAAACAGGTATACCCTCTTTGGAACTGTCCGGGGAGACAATGTTTCCAATCTGAGCGGCGAACACGTCGGTGGCTCCAATCCTAGGGATGGGACTCGACCGGCGAGATCGACATCGGGCAGAGCCCTAGTGGTGGGTGACTCCATTGTCCGAAGAGCGGACAGGAGATTCTGTGGCGGCAGACGAGATGCGAGGATGGTCTGTTGCCTCCTTGGTGCCAGGGTTCAGGATGTCACGAGCCAAATTCAGAACATCCTCTGGAGAGAAGGTGAACAGCCGGCAGTAGTTGTGCACGTAGGCGCAAACGACATCAGGAAGAAGAGGAAGGAGGTTCTCCAACATGAGTTCAGAGAGTTGCGAAGAAGACTGAAATGCCGGACTTCTAAGATGGTTATCTCTGGATTGCTTCCAGTACCAGAAAGAAATTAGAAAAGCTAAAAGAAGATATGAGGTTGCTTTGGCAAGTAAGGTGAAAGTAAATCCAAAGGGTTTCTACAGCTATATTAATAGCAAAAGGATAACGAGGGATAAAATTGGTCCATTGGAGAAACAGAGTGGGCAGCTATCTGCAGAGCCAAAAGAGATGGGGGAGATATTGAACAATTTCTTTTCTTCGGTATTCACCAAGGAGAAGGATATTGAATTATGTGAGGTAAGGGAAACGAGTAGAGTAGTTATGGATACTATGCGTTTCAAAGTAAAAGAAGTACTGACACTTTTGAAAAATATAAAAGTGGATAAGTCTCCAGGTCCTGACAGGATATTCCCTAGGACATTGAGGGAAGTTAGTGTAGAAATAGCCGGGGCTATGACAGAAATATTTCAAATGTCATTAGAAACGGCAATAGTCCCCGAGGATTGGCGTACTGCGCATGTTGTTCCATTGTTTAAAAAGGGTTCTAAGAGTAAACCTAGCAATTATAGACCTGTTAGTTTGACTTCAGTGGTGGGCAAATTAATGGAAAAGATACTTAGAGATAATATATATAAGCATCTGGATAAACAGGGTCAGATTAGGAACAGTCAACATGGATTTGTGCCTGGAAGGTCATGTTTGACTAATCTTCTTGAATTTTTTGAAGAGGTTACTAGGGAAATTGACGAGGGTAAAGCAGTGGATGTTGTCTATATGGACTTTAGTAAGGCCTTTGACAAGGTTCCTCATGGAAGGTTGGTTAAGAAGGTTAAACTGTTGGGTATAAATGCAGGAATAGCAAGATGGATTCAGCAGTGGCTGAATGGGAGAAGCCAGAGGGTAATATTGGATGGCTGTTTGTCGGGTTGGAGGCTGGTGACTAGTGGGGTGCCTCAGGGATCTGTGTTGTTTGTCATGTACATCAATGATCTGGATGAAGGGGTGGTAAATTGGATTAGTAAGTATGCAGATGATACCAAGATAGGGGGTGTTGTGGATAATGAAGAGGATTTCCAAAGTCTACTGAGTGATTTAGGCCATTTGGAAAAATGGGCTGAAAGATGGCAGATGGAGTTTAATGCTGATAAATGTGAGGTGTTACACCTTGGCAGGACAAATCAAAATAGGACATACATGATAAATGGTAGGGAATTGAAGAATACAGTTGAACAGAGGGATCTGGGAATAACCGTGCATAGTTCCTTGAAGGTGGAATCTCATATAGATAGGGTGGTAAAGAAAGCTTTTGGTATGCTAGCCTTTATAAATCAGAGCATTGAGTATAGAAGCTGGGATGTAATGTTAAAATTGTACAAGGCATTGGTGAGACCAAATCTGGAGTATGGTGTACAATTTTGGTCGCCCAATTATAGGAAGGATGTCAACAAAATAGAGAGAGTACAGAGGAGATTTACTAGAATGTTGCCTGGGTTTCAACAACTAAGTTACAGAGATAGGTTGAATAAGTTAGGTCTTTATTCTCTGGAGCGCAGAAGGTTAAGGGGGGACTTGATAGAGGTCTTTAAAATGATGAGAGGGATAGACAGAGTTGATGTGATCAAGCTTTTCCCTTTGAGAATAGGGAAGATTCAAACAAGAGGACATGACTTCAGAATTAAGGGACAGAAGTTTAGGGGTAACATGAGGGGGAACTTTTTTACTCAGAGAGTGGTAGCGGTGTGGAATGAGCTTCCAGCGGAAGTGGTGGCGGCAGGTTCGTTGGTATCATTTAAAAATAAATTGGATAGGCATATGGATGAGAAGGGAATGGAGGGTTATGGTATGAGTGCAGGCAGGTGGGACTAAGGGAAAAAAGTTGTTCGGCACGGACTTGTAGGGCCGAGATGGCCTGTTTCCGTGCTGTAATTGTTATATGGTTATACCTCGTGCTAGTGAGTACAGGGACAGGGAGATAGTGGATCTGAATGTGTGGCTGAGGGGCTGGAGCAGGAAGCAAGGATTTAGATTTATAGACCACTGGGATCTCTTCTGGGGTAGGGGTGACCTGTACAAAAGGGACGGGTTACACCTTAACTGGAGGGGGACTGACATTCTGGCAGGCAGGTTTGCTAGGGGTACACGTGTGGGTTTAAACTAAATAGCGGGGGGGAGGGATTGACAAATTGGGAGTATAAAGATGGAGTTGAAGGGATTTCGGCCCGAAACGTTGTCTATCTCCTTCGCTCCCTAGATGCTGCTGCACCCGCTGAGTTTCTCCAGCATTTTTGTGAACCTTGGAGTTGAAGGGGAAGTGGTTCCAGGAAAAATTACAAAAGATTCTCAAATTAATGGGAAGGAAAGCTCGAGAAAGGACAACAGAGTAAGGTCAGGGCCAATTGCGAGCAGTGCGAGGGGAGGAAGTGAATACAGAGGTCAAAGTGCTCTATATGAATGCGCGAAGTATAAGGAATAAAGTGGACTAGCTTGAGGCACAGTTAGAAACTGGCAACTATGATGTTGTGGGAATTACTGAGACATGGCTGCAAGAGGACCAGGGCTGGGAACTGAATATTCAAGGGTATACCTCGTATCAAATAGACAGAGAGATGGGCAGAGGGGGTGGGGTTGCTCTGTTGGTGAGGAATGAAATTCAGTCCCTTGCAAGGGGTGACATTGAAACAGGAGATGTGCAGTCAGTATGGATAGAACTGAGGAATTGTAAGGGTAAAAAGGCCCGAATGGTACTAATCTACAGGCCCCCAAACAGTAGCCTGGACATGGGCCGATTGTTGAATCAGGAGTTAAAATTGGCATGTAGCAAAAGTAATGCTGTGGTTGTTATGGGAGATTTCAACATGCAGGTAGACTGGGAAAATCAGGTTGGTACTGGACCCCAAGAAAGGGACTTTGTAGAGTGCCTTCGTGATGGATTCTTGTATTGGAGCCAACCAGGGAGAAGGCAATTCTGGATTTAGTGTTATGTAATTAACCGGATTTGATAAAGGACCTCGAGGTTAATGAGCCATTAGGAGGTTGTGACCACAACATGGTCAGGTTTAATCTACAATTGGAGAGGGAGAAGGGTAGATCGGAGGAGTCAGTGTTACAGTTAAAGGGGACAATGGGGCCATGAGGGAAGAGTTCGCCAAAGTTGACACTAGCAGGGATGACAGTGGAACAGAAATGGCAGGTATTTCTAGGAATAATACAGAAGGTGCAAGATCAGCTCATTCCTAAGGGGAAGAAAGATGCCAAGGGGAGAAAGGGGCAACCATGGCTGACAAGGGATGTTGGGGACAGTATAAAAATTAAAGTGAAGAAGTACAATGTAGCAAAGATGAGCGGGAAGGAAGAGGATTGGGTAATGTTTAAAGAACAACAGAAGATAACTAAAAAGACAATACGGGGAGAAAAGATGAGGTACGAAGGTAAGCTAACCACGAATATAAAGCAGGATAGTAAAAGCTTCTTTAGGTATGTAAAGAGGAAAAAATTAGTTAAGACCAAAGTTGGATCCTTGAAGACTGAAAAAGGTGAATTTATTATGGGGAACAGGGAAATGGCAGATGAGTTGACCAGGTACTTTGGATCTGTCTTCACTAAGGAGGACACAAACAATCTTCCTGATATAGTAGTGGCCAGAGGATCTGGGGTGACGGAGGAACTGGAAATCCACATTAGGAAGGAAATTGTGTTGGATAGACTGATGGGACTGAAGGCTGATAAATCTCCAGGGCCTGATGGTCTGCATCCCAGGGTACTTAAGGAAGTGGCTCTAGAAATCGTGTATGCATTGGTGATAATTTTCCAATGTTCTATGGACTCGGGATCCGTTCCTGTGGATTGGAGGGTAGCTTATGTTATCCCAGTTTTTAAGAAAGGCGGGAGCGAGAAAACAGGAAATTATAGACCAGTTAGCCTGATATCGGTGGTGGGGAAGCTGCTGGAGTCCATTATAAAAGATGAGATAGCCGAACATTTGGATAGCAGTAACAGGATCGGTCCGAGTCAGCATGGATTTACGAAGGGGAAATCATGCTCGACTAAACTTCTGGAATTTTTTGAAGATTTAACTAGGAAAATGGACAAGGGAGAGCCAGTGGATGTAGTATACCTGGACTTTCAGAAAGCATTTGATAAGGTCCCAAATAAGAGATTAGTGGGCAAAATTAGGGCACATGGTATTGGGGGTAGACTGCTGACATGGATAGAGAAGTGGTTGGCAGACAGGAAACAAAGAGTACGGATTAATGCGTCCCTTTCAGAATGGCAGGCGTGTGACTAGTGGGGTACCGCAAGGATCGGTGCTGGGACCGCAGCTATTTACAATATACGTCAATGATTTGGATGAAGGGATTCAACATAACATTAGCAAATTTGCAGATGGACACAAAGCTGGGTGGCAGTGTGATTTGCGAGGAGGATGCTATGAGAATGCAGGGTGACTTGGACAGGTTGGGGGAGTGGGCAGATGCATGGCAGATGAAGTTTAATGTGGATAAATGTGAGGTTATCCACTTTGGTAGCAAAAACAGGAAGGCAGATTACTATCTAAATGGCGTCAAGTTGGGAAAAGAGGAAGTACAACGGAATCTGGGGGCCCTTGTTCATCAGTCTATGAAAGTAAGCATGCAGGTACAGCAGGCAGTGAAGAAAGTGAATGGTATGTTGGCCTTTATAACAGGAGGAATCAACTATAGGAGCAAAGAGGTCCTTCTGCAGTTGTACAGAGCCCTAGTGAGGCCACACCTGGAGTATTGTGTGCAATTTTAGAGGAAGGACATTCTTGCTATTGAGGGAGCGCAGCGTAGGTTTACAAGGTTAATTCCCGGGATGGCGGGACTGTCATATGCTGAGAGAATGGAGCAGCTGGACTTGTACACTCTGGAGTTTACAAGGATGAGAAGAGATCTCATTGAAACATATAAGATTGTTAAGGGTTTGGACATGCTAGAGGCAGGAAACATGTTCCGATGGGAGACCAGAACCAGGGGCCACAGTTTAAGAATAAAAGCCCTGTCACACTGTGCGATATGACCCACGAGGTACCCCGAGCGAAAGACTCGTGGTTGTGTACGAGATTCCAATTGTATGATCAAGAGTTTAACCGAGTTCCCACGGGTTTGACGAAGTTTGCCGTTTACTTGTCATTTCTGCGATATTCCAAGTTCGTCTCCCGAGTTACTAAGTTTCTCTCCCGAGTTACTCTTGAGCCAACCGCTCATGAAGGTTAAATGAAGGTCTGTTTTAATAAGCAACAGTGTTTAACGTGTTTAAGCCAGCAGCCAAATGCAGGGTGGCGATCCGAAACATGTTCTCCACAGATGTTAGTTCAGCACTTTTGTGTTTCAAGACAACAGCACCAGGGTAGTGGGAGATGGTGGCGGAAATATTTAATGGAACACAAGCCTTGCTGTACTGTGGACTCTGCAGAAACCTGTTGGGTATGAGAGGTTTAGAGGGATAGAGGCCAAATGTGAGACGAGGTCATCCCTCAGCTTCCTGCACTGCAAAGAAAAAACAACTGAAACCTATCCACCATCTTCTTGCAACCCAAGCCTTCCAGGAAGGACCTAGCTTGGCATGAACAAGTTGGACCGAGGAAGCTTTTCCCGTGCTGTAACACTCTATGACCCCCCATAACGAAACCATGTAAATCTCTCGGTGCGGGTGCCATTCTTGACAAAGGTTCAAAAGGTTATTTAATGGTCACATACACCTAGGTGTAGTGAAATGCTTCTTGCCAATGCAGCACATAAAGAAAGAATACAGACATAACATTAATAAGAGATTTAAACATAAAGAACATCCCCCCACAATGGTTCCCATTATGAGGGAAGGCACAAAGTCCAGTCCCCAACCCCAGTTCACCCATAGTCGGGCCTATTGAGGCCTCCACAGTTGCCTCCACGGAGACCCGATGTTCCAGGCCGTTCTCGCCGGGTGATGGTGCTCCGGCGTCGGGAGAATCCTCACAGCGGCTTCGGACACCTGGAACGGCCGCTTCCGTACTGGAGGCCGCGGTTTCCGAAGCCAACAGGGCCACGCCGGTTGGAGCTCCACTACTGGCGATCTCAGCGAGAGATCCCAGGCTCCCGATGTAAAGTACAGCGCCGCTGCCCGCGGCTGGCCGCTCCACAGTCCCGCAGCTCCGCGATGTTTTTCTCGGCGGTCTTCAGCTCACCGGAGCTCCAGCGCGGCGACCCGGGCAAGGCATCGCCCGCTCCGCGATAGCGCTCCAGCGCTGTGCCGCTGCCGAAGACGCGCACGGAGATTGTGACAAAATCCCTGGTGTACAGGCAGGACACAGAGTTGGCGATGTATCGGATTCACAGGGACATTGGCCCCCCCCATCGCCTCTCAGAGTATTTTTTCCCCCTACATTCTTCCTCTATTTGCGAGGCCTCCCTTTAAGTGAAACACTCCACTTGATCGCTCTCTACCGCAGGGATTTGCTCCCACATTATGTAATTGTTTAGAATTTACAGCATGGGAACAGGACCTTTGGCCCACCGAGTCCACACCAACCATCGATCATCCGTACCCAATTTCTCGTTTATCCCACTTTCGCATCCCACAGATTAGTGGCAATTTACAGAAGTCAATGAACCCACAAACCTGTACCTTTGGAGGTTTGCTCCTCCGTTCTGCTGGTCACAATAATTATGAATTAACCCCCCCCGGTCTCACGTACATGGAATTAGTTCTTCTATATACACGGTTTAAAGACCCATATCAGATTTACCGCTTAATTTCCAATTCATCTCACCCACAATCCAAAAGAAAATCACTCCACAGTTCATTTTTTAAAGCAAACGTGCCTTAAGGGGACTGCAAAGAGTTAATAATGTTTGCTACATACACTTCAGTAGTATATAAGTCTGTATATTTAATTCAAACATCAACATAAAATGGATTTGACACAAATGTTCACTGTCACCATTTTAATATGGTAGTAAAAACAGACGAGAAACATGTAGAGTTTATAATAATGTCGACATAGGTTAGTGAACGACAGTCTTCTGTTTGAGTGATGTAAACCAACCTGTGCCCTGACAGGGATTACACCAGGCACGTATCTATTCCATCCTACCATTGACTTATTATTTGAGGAAATTCACACCATGCCACACATTACCATTTCAGTGTTTCGCCGACCTAATTTCAGTGTTTAGTTACAACAGGCAGATTACTTAAACAATCTTAAATATTGTCAGATAATTTATTAACCTGGGGGCTGTAAGTGGAAACAAATGGAAAGTATACTTAGAACCTAAACCCAGAAAAATAATTGCTTTACCCAAAGAGTGACAAATGTTTGGAATAATAGAAGAGTCCAAATGAAATCATGATAGTTGTAGACTCACGAGTCACTAAGGTAAACGCACGGGTGACTACGTTCTTACAACGTGTTTAAATGTTTCAATTTTTAACTTCAAGAGTACATTTTACTCGTGGAAAACTTTAAACATGTTTGAATTTTTCCAAGAGTTAACAAGTTTCATGGGTACCTGCCGTTAGCGCCACGAGTCGCTAAGTTGCGTCCACGAAATCCAACGTTCCCGCTACGTTAATTGTACGTGATTACCACGAGTTAAATTTGTTTTAAACTCGGGGTACCTTGTGGGTCAGCTCACACAGTGTGACAGGGGTTTAAGGAGTAAGCCATTTAGAACGGAGATGAGGTAACACTTTTTCTCACAGAGAGTGGTGAGTGTGGAATTCTCTGCCTCAGAGGGTGGTGAAGGCAGGTTCTCTGGATGCTTTCAAGAGAGAGCTAGATAGGGCTCTTACAAATAGCAGAGTCAGGGGATATGGGGAGAAGGCAGGAACGGGGTACTGATTGGGGATGATCAGCCATGATCACATTGAATGGCGGTGCTGGCTCGAAGGGCTGAATGGGCTGCTCCTGCATCTATTGTCTAATGTTTTTTGGGTCAGACCATCTGAGTTGGAGCCAGATCATCTCCCAACAGCAGATGATTAAGAATGACAAAATGCACAGTGCAATACAAGCTAAGGCAGTTCTATACATTATATCCTGAATGCATGAATGCTACATCGCAGAGTGGTAAAGGTAAGATATCATTACCACTGTTCCCTCTGAGTTTCAGCAATTTCCAGTACCAGAGTCAACATCACCAAATGCAGTTCGGACTCATTTTTCAAATTCTTAAACTAGTTTACTGAAGATACCGAGAATTGCAACTCTTCCTAAATAATAACTCTTACTTTTTCCACAGCCAAATGTTTGCTTAAAAAGTACAGCAACGAACTAATTAAGAATGGATGCAAGCTAAACGTCACAAGGACCCGCTGTGAAGGATATTGCATGTCATCAACTGAGTAAGAAATCATCAGTAATATTTTTATCCCTCATTTTTTTTAAATACAAAGGCGTAAGTCTTTTCATGACAAAATTGATAACCGACTGTTGCAAGTCCTTTGCGAAGTAAAGCCTATCATTATACTACAGACACTCTGCATTATGTTTTGTAGTATTATAAGTGTGGTCAATCGGACAAATTCAGTACAAATTTAACAGCTCAAAACTGGGCATCCATGGGGTGCGGAGGTCCAGTAACAGCGGCAGAAATGTGCACCACCAAAATATACAACAATACAAATATAAATTGCCCAAGCGAAATATGAGGTGCTGCTCCTCCAGTTTCCGGTGGTGCTCACTCTGGCCATGGAGGAGGCCCAGGACAGAAAGGTCGGATTCGGAATGGGAGGGGGAGTTGAAGTGCTGAGCCACCGGGAGATCAGGTTGGTTATTGCGGACCGAGCAGAGGTGTTCGGCGAAACGATCGCCAAGCCTACGCTTGGTCTCACCGATGTAGATCAGCTCACATCTAGAGCAGCGGATGCAATAGATGAGGTTGGAGGAGGTGCAGGTGAACCTCTGTCGCACCTGGAACGACTGCTTGGGTCCTTGAATGGAGTCGAGGGGGGAGGTAAAGCGACAAGTGTAGCATTTCTTGTGGTTACAAGAAAAAGTGCCCGGTGAGGGAATGGTACGGGTGGGAAGGGAAGAATTGACCAGGGACTTATGGAGGGGTGGTCTTTGGGGAAAGCAGACAGGGGGGAAGATGTGGCGAGTGGTGGGGACACGTTGGAGGTGGCGAAAATGACGGAGGGCTATTTGTTGTATGTGACGGCTGGTGGGGTGAAAGGTGAGGACTAGGGGGACTCTGCGCTTGTTACGAGTGGGGGGATGAGGAGAGAGATCAGTGTTACAGGGTATTGAAGAAACCCTGGTGAGAGCCTCATTTATAGTAGGGGAGGGGAACTCCCGTTCTCTGAAGAATGAGGACATTTCCGATGCCCTGGTGTGGAACACCTCATCCTGGGAGCAGATGTGGCGTAGACGGAGGAATTGGGAGTAGAGGTTGGAGTCCTTACAGGAAGCAGGGTGGGAAGAAGGTGTAGTCTAGATAGCCATGGGAGTCAGTGGGTTTACAGTGGATGTCGGTCAGAAGTCTATCACATGCGATGGAGATAGTGAGGTCAAGAAATGGTAGGGAAGTGTCGGAAATGGTCCAGGTATATTTGAGTGCCGGATGGAAGTTAGTGGTGAAAAGGATGAAGTCAGTGAGTTGTGTGTGGGTGCAGGAGGTGGCACCAATGCAGTCGTCAATGTAGCGGAGGTAGAGGTCGGGGATTGTTCACGTCGAACAATCCTTGTTCGAGACATACCAGGGTCCCATCCCTGACCTCTACCTCCGCTACATCAACGACTGCATTGGTTCTACCTCCTGCACTAATAAAAAAACTAATAAAAATATATTAAAAGAGGAAAAAAAGTTCAGTGTGTGAACATAAACACACATGCATACGTACACAAAAAAACAAACAAACAATAATAGTGCAAAAATAACTTAACATTCTTTGAAGTTCAGAGCTTAATTGAGGTTGTAGTGTTTAATAGTCTAATGGCTGCAGGGAAGAAGCTGTTCCTGAACCTGGACATTACAGTTTTCAGGCTCCCGTTGGGGTGAAACGAGTGCACACCCAAGGTGGTGTGGCACTCTGATGGGACTGACTGCCTTTTTGAGATAGCGACTCTGGTAAATCCCTTCAATGGTGGGGAGGTCAGAACCTGTGATTGACTGGGTAGTGTTCACAACTTTTTGCAGTGTTCATTCCTGGGCATTCAAGTTGCCGAACCAGGTCATGATTCAATGTGGAAGATTGCCCAAGTATGTTTTGAAATTGCATTGTAAAAATAACAATCAATTATTGTCACCTATGAGAAAAGGTGCCAAATTACCTACTGTTGACTTTCAATAACATTATAGATACCAATTGACCAGAAACAGGTGGATAAGCCACGTAATTACCATTACTAGAAGTGCAGATCAGAGGCTGGGTCTCGTGCCAAAAGAGACTCATCACCTGATACCCCCAATGTTCCTCCACCATCTGCAAGGCACCATAAGACATAGGAGCAGAATTGCAATATTCAGCACATGAAGTCTGCTCCACCATTGATCATGGCTGATCTATTTTTGCCTCTAACCCCCATTTTCCTGCCTTTTCCCCATAACCTTTGATACCCTTACTAATCAAGAAGCTATCAATCTACTTTTTCAAAATACCCATTGACTTAGCCTCTGCAACCAGCTGTGACAATGAATTGCACAGATTCACCACCCTCTGGCTAAATAGATTCCTCCTCATCTCTATTTTAAAGGTACATCCTTTCATTCTGAGTCTGTGTCCTCTGGTCCTAGATTCTTCCACTAATGGAAATATCCTCTCCACATCCACTCTATCTAGGTCTTTCATTATTTGGTAGATTCCAATGCGACCCCACCTCGTCCTTCTAAACTCCAGCGCGTCCAGCTCCAGAGCCATCGAACATTCTTCATACAGTAACCTCCTCTGGACCCTCTCAACGCCAGCATATCCTTCCTTATATTTAGGACCTAAATCTGCTCACAATATTCCAAGTGTTGCCAGATCAGCATCTTATAAAGCCCCAGCATTACATGTGTAAGAAGGAACTGCAGATGCTGATTTAAACTGGTTAGACACAAAATGCTGGAGTAACTCAGTGGGTCAGGCAGTATCTCTGGAGAAAAGAAATGGGTGATTTTTCAGATCGAATCCTTTCTTCAGTATTACATCCTTGCTTTTATATTCTAGTAATCTCAAAATGAATGGTCACATTGCATTTGTCTTCCATACTATCGGATCATAAACAGGCTGAAGAAGATCCCAACCCCAAAACATTGCCTATTGATTTCATTCCACAGATGATAATTTGACTAAGTTGCTCCAGCTGTTTGTTTTTGCTCAAGACTCCAGCACATGCAGTCCCCTGTGACTCCAAAGGAAATTTTATATCTGACCTCTAAAGAACATCTGCTCTCCTCAGCACTCCAATATCTTCCTTGGTCAGGATGCCACTCCTCCTTTTTTCATTTTCCCACCTTTTCTGAACACCTCATATCATAATGTGATACAGCATGTGATATCATAATGTGATATAGAAACAGCCCTTTACCTAAGGACACCACTTGACCATCAAGCACCCACTTACACCAATCCAATTTTATTCTTCCGACAAAAGCATACAAGTGCTGAAGTAACCCAGCAGGTCAGGCAACATCTCTGTCGAACATGGATAGGTGATATTTTGGGTCAGGACCCTTCTTCAGACTGGTTGACCCTAGAATCAGTCTGAATTATACAGACAAGCATGGGAAAAGGAATTAGGTCAACCTATAACAAAAGATATTTGGGACGAAAGCCTACAACATATACACCAATGTTCATTAAATACCAGACATTCTTTAATACAATTTAAAGTACTACATAGACTGCATTATTCTAAAACAAAATTAAATAGAATTTTTCCTAATATCTCTCCTATCTGTGATAAATGTCAATGCCAAATGGCTAACTTAACCCATACTTTTGTAAACTGTATTAAAATTAAAAATTACTGGATGGATATTTTTAAAATAATCTTTGTAGTCGTTAATATCCTAATGGATCCCGACCCCAAATTAATAATATTAGGCATATCAGAACATTACCTAAAACTCACAATAAACCAAAGAAATTTCCTTGATTACAGTGTAATAATTGGGAAAAAATTAATATTAAAATTTTGGAAAGGCCCAACAACCCCCACAATCAAGATGTGGATTATGGAGATGTCGGAGACCTAACATTTTGAAAAAATTAGATATGTCTTAATTTTACAAACCAGAATTATTCATTAGAATATGGTCTCCATTTATAGATTACTTGAAGGGGTAGATCGGACCGGCACGGAGGCCGGACTGAAGCCTGAACCCAGGACTAGATGAATAGTTATGTTCTCTGACCTACGGACCTATCTCCCAAGTTGTATTATTGATAGTTTATTCTATTTTTCTAATTTCTTTCTTTCTTTCTTTCTTTTTTTCTATCTATAAATATAAATAAATAATTAGAGGCAATGTTAATAGGTAACCGATAAAGGAGGATCCCAGCTACTTTGGTAACTGGGTCCCTGGAAACCTGGATACTTAAGATATAACCGTTAAACAAAGTCTGTACTGGTTTGGATTATGACATGCAGATGCCTCCAATAAAAATGTATTTAAAAAAAAATCAGTCTGAAGATGGGTTCCAACCCAAAATGTCACTTATCCATGTTCTGCAGAGATGCTGCCTGACATACTGCTACACCAGCCCTTTGTGTCCTTTTGTGTAAACCAGCATCTTTAGTTCATTGTTTCTACTTTATTCTTCCAACTTTCATATCAACTCCCTCAGATTCTACTTGTCACTTACATATGACTGGCAATTTACAGCAGTAATAACTACAGTAGCAAATACTGGCTCACATGTCTTTTGGATATTGGAGGAAGCCAATGCACACAGGGGAATCCATGCAGTCATGGGGGAAATGTGCAGAAACAATACCAGGGGTCTTGAGTGAAACCAAGTTGCTGGATTTGTGAGTAAACAGCTCTACCAGCAGTGTCACCCAATATCCTGTTGTATTAAATGCCCTGTCTTGCCGCCTCTTTTGCCTTGTTTCAGTTATTACCACTGTATGCCAAACATGTCCAACTTCACCTAATTCCCATCCTAGCAAAGTCTGACCTTTGATATATTTTTAGTTCAGACATTTAGAGATACAGCATGGACACAGGCCCTTCAGGCCACCGAGTCCATGCAGACCACGATCATCCATACACTAGTTTTATCCTATACACTAGGGACAATTTATAGATGCTAATAAACTTACAAACTTGAATATCTTTGGGATGGGAGGAAACCGGAGCACCTAGCAGAACCCATGCAGTCACAGGGAGAAGGTACAAAGTCCGTATTGACACCACCCATAGTCATCGAACCCGGTTCTCTGGCGCTATAAGGCAGCAACTCTGCCACTGTGCCACCCTTTTAAGTTGTACAGTTAGTGTGAAAGTGCATTCTGTCAAACATTTTCACAACTCCTGTGAAATAATCCTGTGGCTTTTAAAAATAAAAAAAAAATTCAGTCACTCATCATTTGGCTGAGATTGTTTTACATTGCAATGTCTAATCCTGTGCTTCATCTGGCAGGTACAATGAAAGAACAGATCAAGCTATGCACAGATGTGGATGCTGTATGCCAATTGCGGAAAGGGTTGTATATTTGACCTGTGGAGCAGGCATCTGGGAAACCACGTACACTGAGATCAAGGAATGCAAATGTGATTACGAGAACTGCAAGAACAATTTCTACCAATAAATCTATGTACATACAAGCTGAATTAACAACTCCAACTTGCTCTACATAGTTGCCAGATTATTTTAGAAACATTGTAATATAGGCATTCCTCCAACACGGAAATAATTTTCTTGAAGGTAATTTAAAATAAATCATGATGATTAATCTCAATTAAAAATGATTTACATGTTTTTATGTCTTCCATGTCTATTTCTTGATTTGTTCATGATTTATTACTTTCACACTTCTCATAGAACATGATACCCCACTGCCTTGAATGCCCATTAGGCATTGTACGCTCTTAATAAAATAGGACGTAAAGAAATTCCAGAAGACCATAAAATGTCAACCACATTGTGTGATTTAATTCATATTTAGGCTGGCTAGATGAGGATGACAGATTTCTGTTTCCCAGTGACCATTCCTAAACCAAAATAAAAATAGAAAATATTGGGGAAAAAAGCAACAGGTTTGACAACATATGTGGGAAGTTTCTGAAATAGAAAAAGGAAGCACAGTGGGCAATTTAGCTCTTTGAGACTGCTCTACCTTTCAGTACGATCACGGCTGATCATCCAAATTCAGTACTCTCTTCCAGCTTTCTTCCCAAATCCTTTAATCACATTAGCGATAAGAACAATTTCTAACTTTTTAGTTTAATTTAGATACAGCATGGAAGCTGAGTCTGCGCCGACCCACTATCACCCATACACAAGTTCTATCCTGCACACTAGGGACAATTTACAGAGGCCAATTATCCTACAAACTTGAGAGAGGAGGTGGGGGAATGGGGAGAGAGGGGGGAAGAGGGGGGGGGGAGAGGGGGGAGGGGAGAGCAGGTTGGAGGGGAGAGGGGGTTGGAGATGAGGCGAGGGGGGGTTGGAGGGGGGCTAGAGGAGGGGAGAGGGGGGTTGGGGGAGGGGAGAGGGGGGTTGGGGGAGGGGAGTAGGGTGGAGGAGGGGAGAGGGGTGGGGGGGCAGACAGGGGAGGGGGAGAGGGGGGGGAAGAGAGTGTGGGGGGGGAAGGAGGGGGAGGGGAGAGGGCCCGTCACACACACACTAACCACCACTCCCCCTCCCCCACACACATACTAACCACCCCCCCAACACACACACTAATCCCCCCCCCCCCACGCACTAACCACCCCCCTTGATATGGAATGGAATGCTATTTATTGTCATTCAAACCTAAGTTTGAACGAAATTACATTTACTACAGATTTTTTCTTTAGAAAAAAACCCAAGACCCACACTTAACACAGTTTACATAAACATCTATCACAGTGTGTCTCCAACACCTCCTCACTGTGATGGAAGGCAAAGTCTTATCTCTTCCCTTTATTCTTCACCCGCGGTCCAACTGCAGCGTCTAGGCGAACTGGGGCTCCGATGTTAAAGCCCCCGGCGGATGATGGTAAGTCCTGTGGCCATATAGCCACGCCGGGCGATGTTAGTCCCCGGCTCCGTGTTCTTTAAACCCCGCGGTTCAAGCAGTCCAACCAGTCCAGCAGTCCACCTGCAGCGTCTAGGCGAACTGGGGCTCTGATGTTAAAGCCCCCGGCGGGCGATGGTAAGTCCCGTGGCCACTAACCTGCACCAGGCGATGTTAGGCCACGCTCCGTGTCCTTTCAACCCCGCAATTCCAGCGGGAGAAGCTGCCGTTGCAGGAGCTCCGAAAAGCGGTCTCCCACCAGGGACCTGGAGTTCCTGATGTTCCTGTCCACCGGGCCTGCAGCCGGAGCCTCCGAAGTTGGGTCGCAGCTGAGCGCCACCACAGCTCTCCCCGTTCCGAAGACGGCCAGCTCCGCAGGCTCCGTGACTGGAGCCCTCAGGTTGGTCCCCGGCTGGAGGCCGCCGCCGGCTCCACGATGTTAGGCCCATCGATACCGGAGACCCGACAAGGAAGAAGTCGGGTCCCGTACAGGGAAGAGATTAACGGTTTCCCCCACATCCCCCCTCCACCATCCACATATACACAGCTAAAAAATAATAAAAACTAAGCTCAAAACATACATTTTAAAGGACAAAAAGTTTAAAAAAGACGGACGAATGCAGTCGAGCCGCTGCCGTTTCCCCGCCCTATCTCGAGGGGCAAAAAGTGTGGGGCAGAGAAAGAGTGAGGGTGGATAGGGAGGGGAAGGAGAGGGGTTGAGGAGGGGGAGGGCGGGAGAGAATGGAGAGAGGAAGGGGGGGAGATGGGGAGAGAGTGGGGAGAGGAAGGGGGAGGGGGAAGGGGAGGGGGGGAAGGGGAGGGGCAGAGAGAGGGGGCGAGAGGAGGAAGGGAGGAGATGGTGAGAGGAGTGAGGAGAGGGGGGGAGAGCTGGGTGAGGAGAATAGGGAATGGGGGAGAGAGGTGGAGAGGAGAGAGGGTGAGGATGGGTAGAGAGGGGAGAGGAGAGGGAGGGGGAGGAGGGTAGGAGGGAGAGAGGAGGAGGGGAGAGTGGGGGAAGGGGGGGAGAGGTGGAGAGAGATTGGAGGGGGAGAGGGGGGAGAGAGAGGAGGGGGGAGAGAGAGAGGAGGGGGGAGAGAGAGAGGGGAGAGGTGGGGGGAGAGAGAGGAGGGGGGAGAGAGAGGAGGGGGGAGAGAGAGATTAAAGGGGAGAGAGAGATTAGAGGGGAGAGGGGGTGGGAGAGAGGAGGGGGTGAGTGAGGGGGGAGAAGAGGGGAGGGGAAATTGGAGAGGAGAGAGAGAGGAGGGGGAGAGAGAGGATGGGGGAGAGAGAGGAGGGAGAGAGTGGGGGGGGAGAGAAAGAAGTGAGAGAAAGAAGGGGGGAGAGAGAGAAGGGGAGAGAGAAGGGGGGAGAGGGAGAAGGGGGAGAGAGAGAAGGGGAGAGGGAGAGAAGGGGAGAGAGAGAGAAGTGGGGGGAGAGAGAGAAGGGGAGAGATAGAGAGAAGGGGAGAGGGAGAACGGGGAGAGAGAGAAGGGGGGAGAGGGAGAAGGGGGAGAGAGAGAAGGGGGAGAGAAAGAGAAGGGGGGGGAAAGGGGGGGAGGGGAAAGGGGGGAGGGAAAAGGTGGGGGAGGGAAAAGGGGGGGAGAGGGAAGGGGAAGGGGAAGGGGGAGAGAGGGAAGGGGTAGAGAGGGAAGGGGAGCGAGAGAAGGGGGAGCGAGGGAGAAGGGGGAGAGAGGGAGAAGGGGGATAGAGGGAGAAGGGGGATAGAGGGAGAAGGGGGGAGAGGGAGAAGGGGAAGAGAGAGAAGGGGATGGAGAAGGGGGGAGAGAGAGAAGGGGGAGAAAGAGAAGGGGAGAGAGAGAGAAGGGGGGGAGAGAGAAGGGGGAGCGAGAGAAGGGGGAGCGAGAGAAGGGGGAGAAGGGAGGGGAGAGAGAAGGGGGGGAGAGAGAGAAGGGGGGGAGAGAGAGAAGGGGGAGAGAGAGAAGGGGGAGAGAGGAGAGAGGGGGAGAGGGGGGAAGGCAGGGGGTGGAAGGGAGGGAGGGGAGAGTAGAGGGGAGAGAGTGAGTAGAGGGGAGAGAGAGTAAAGGGGAGAGGTGGAGAGAGAGGAGGGGGTGAGTGAGGGGGGGAAGGAGAGAAGAGGAGGGAGAGAGAAGAGGAGGGAGAGAGAAGAGGAGGGGGAGAGTTGGAGGTGGGAGAAAATAGGAATAGAGAAAAACTATAATCTTTGGTTGAGAACGCGCCCACGTGCGGGTCGATTGTTTGGGGGAGGGGGAGAGAGAGACGGGGGGGGAGTGGCAGAGAGAGAGACGGGGGAGGGGGAGAGAGAGACGGGGGGGAGAGAGACAGGGGGCGGAGAGAGAGACGGGGGGAGGGCAGAGAGAGAGATGGGGGGGGGAGCCATGCCACTGAGAGCCACCTATCTGCGTCGCTGCCTATCCGCTTATTCGCAAGCCGAGCGGCCGCCACGCGTTTTGAGCTGTGGCTTTGGGGATAGATCGCAGCGGGGATATAAACGGAAAAGTAAATAACGGCAAAGTTTGAAAAAGAAAAGAAAAAAGGGAAGAGCAGTGGCGATTTTAAAATTCAAAATTAAGCAATTTTGAAAAAATTAATTGTTTGATGTAAATTAAAGAAAAAAAGCAATTTCAGTCGGCTAAATCAGCGGATCAAATTAGCGCGAAGTTTTTAAACAGTTATGCAATAATCTTTTCAAAAATAATTATTCAAATATAAATAAATATTGAAAAATTTGTCTACGTTTGATAAAAAGCGTTTACCTTTTTAAAATAGTTTAAATCGAGATAATGAATGTAATCAAAAATAAGATTTTCAAAACAAATGGTCAAATGAAAAATAAAAAAACGGCAGAAATCCAGCGTTTAGTTCGAACTGTGCTGTAAAAATCAGAATGCGAACTTCGTTGTCGAGAAGCGAAGTCTGAATGACCGTTGGTGAAGAATGTTCTGGAAAAGGGTTCCCAGCGGGCAACGCGAGCGAGCTGGAAATAACGGGCAACAGTTCGACCCTGCGGTTAATGGGCGGACACAGCTGGGGGCGGGGTTGGCGGTGCGGGCGGTTGATGGGCGTTGACAATTTAGAGGGTGAAAGCAGGCGGGAGTGTCAACGTGTGTTTATAGTCACAAGATTATAAAATGTCGAGGTACTGGCCGGTGGAACTTGAGGATGTTCATCTTGCGGGAGAGCGGATCAGCTGCAGATGTGGCGGTGGGGTGGTGAACAGGCATCAACAGCTGGAAATAAAGGGAGGGCAACAGCTGGAATAGTGGGCATCAACAGCAGGAAATAACGGGTTCCCCCAATGCGGGGGGTGGCGGCATTCGGCGTCACATGCACACTAACCACCCTCCACAGACACGGGGGGGAGGGGTGAGAAGGGGGGGGAGACGGGGTGGGGAGAGGTGGGCGAGAGGGGAGAGGGAGAGCGTCGACAGTTGGGGGGCAGGCGGTTAACGGACATTGAACAATTGATTGCGTGTTCGGGCGAGAAGGGTCGGCAACAGTTCGACTGTGCAGTTAACGGGCGGACCTCACTTCCTAACCTCACCCGGGCATGGACGTAACACTGGAAAAAGGGGCAGGCAGCCGGCTCGGGTAGTGCCCTCCACCGCCTGGCGCATTGACTCGCGGATGGCCAGCTTGGCAAGGCCCAGGAGCAACCCAACCAGGACATCTTCAGCCCTACCCTCTCCCCTACGCACAGGGTGTCCAAAGATGAGGATGGTGACAGATGGCACAATGGGCTAAGTGTTCGGCTGGCAACCGGAAGGTAGCCGGTTCGAATCCCGCTTGGAGTGCATACTGTCGTTGTGTCCTTGGGCAAGACACTTCACCCACCTTTGCCTGTGTATAAATGTGTGTGAGTGATTGGTGGTGGTCGGAGGGGCTGTAGGCGCAGATTGTCAGCCACGCTTCCGTCAGTCTGCCCCAGGGCAGCTGTGGCTACAGAAGTAGCTTACCACCACCGAGTGTGACTAAGGAGTGAATGAATAATGCGATGTAAAGCACCTTGAGTATTAGAAAGGCGCTATATAAATCCCATCCATTATTATTATTATTATGGTGGGTGAAAAATGCAGCCAGAAGGCAAGGAGAAGCCCCTTTAGGTATTCAAACAGTGGCTGCAGCCTCACGCACTCCATGTACACGTGGTACACAGACTCTTCCAGCCCGCAAAAGTGGCATGCAGCTGGGGAGTCTGTGAACCGCGAGAGAAACAGGTTACAAGGACCACCACTGTGCAATACCCTCCACCCTAGATCCCCAGGGGGAGAATCCCTGCATAGAGGGACCCCCACGGGGGGCCCCCCTCGCGACCGGAAGGCAACACCGACCGCCACTTGGTGGACCAGGGTGAGGAAGTGCAGGGTGTGGAGGAGGAGCCCGTACAGGACACACCTCCCTGCGTCTCGGAGGGAGATGAAAGGTGTCGAGGAAAGGCGGCTTAAATTTTATGGATTACGGCGCCTGGCTGAGCAGGGGCTTGCTCAATCACAAGTACTCCACACATTTGAGCCCCCGACACCCGGTGGGGCGGGACAAGGACCGGCCACTCTCACGCCCGGGCCGTCATCCTCCGCCAGGTTCCAGACTCTCAACAAGTCCTTGTAGAAGCTGGGCATCCCCATCAGGACTGCACAACTGATGCCCACCAACGGGATCCGTGTACCTCCTTGAAGGCAGCAGCCCCGTTGGAAAAACTGCGTCGCCAGCACGTGCCAACGTAATCAGCTTTTTTTTTTTTTTTTTTTTTTTTTAAACCAAAAAATATATTCAATTATTAAAAATAATATTTACATTACAATAAAACAAGCCAGAACCCACCACCATAATGCAATACAAACATGTATCCATAATAAACTACTATACAACTATGATACAATCCTTATTGAGGATACATTCAACACCCTGCGGAGCCCAGCAGCCCCAGAACTCCCTCAGGGTGCCCGCAGACAGGGCGTATTCCCTTTCTAATCCCACCCGGGCACGGACGTAACCCCGGAAAAGGGGCAGGCAGCTGGCTCGGGTAGAGCCCTCCACCATCTGGCGCCGTGACTCGCGGATGGCCAGCTTGGCCAGGCCCAGGAGCAACCCAACCAGGACATCTTCAGCCCTACCCTCTCCCCTACGCACAGGGTGTCCAAAGATGAGGATGGTGGGTGAAAAATGCAGCCAGAAGGCAAGGAGCAGCCCCTTTAGATATTCAAACAGTGGCTGCAGCCTCACACACTCCATGTACACGTGGTACACAGACTCTTCCAGGCCGCAAAAGTGGCAGGCGGCTGGCGAGTCTGTGAACCGCGAGAGAAACAGGTTGCAGGGAACACCTCGGTGCAATACCCTCCTCCCCAGGTCCCCAATGTAGAGGAGGAGAATCCCTGCGTAGAGGGACCCCCACCGGGGGCCCCCCTCGCGACCGGAAGGCAACACCGACCACCACTTGGTGTCTGGACGGTGGACCAGGGCGAGGAAGTGCAGGGTGTGCAGGAGGAGCCTGTACAGGACACGCCTCCCTGCGTCTCGGAGTGAGACGAAGGGTGTCGAGGAAAGGCGGCTCAAATTGTGTGGGACCGGCTCCCGGGATGGATTACGGCGCCTGGGTCCGATGAGTACTTCCGGTTGAGCGGGGGCTTGCTCAACCACAAGTACTCCACACATTTGAGCCCCCGACACCCGGTGGGGTGGGACAAGGACCGGCCGCTCTCACGCCCGGGCCGTCATCCTCCACCAGGTTCCAGACTCTCAACAAGTCCCTGTAGAAGCTGGGCATCCCCATCAGGACTGCACAACTGATGCCCACCAACGGGATCCGTGTACCTCCTTGAAGTCAGCAGCCCCGTTGGAAAAACTGCGTCGCCAGCACGTGCCAACGTAATCAGCGTGGGGGGGATGATGGTATTGAACGCCAAGCTGCAATCTATAAACAGCCTAACGGGAGTGTTTTTATTGGCCAAGAGATCCGATGCAGAGTGGAGAACCAGAGAGATCGCATCCACCGTTGACCTGTTGTTGCGGTAGGTGAACTGTAGTAGGTCAAGGTTCTTGTTGGGGTAGGAGTATGCACTATAACCAACCTCTCAAAGCTGTCTGGTCTCGACCATAAACGTCACCCATTCAATTCAATTCAATTCAATTCAACTTTAATGTCATTGCACAAATACTGAGTATCGGTACAACGAAATGCAGTTTTGCGTCAGTCCGTAGTAGTGCAATATAGAAATTCAAAAAAAAAAAAAAAAAAAGAGGATACAGAACAATAGAAAATGCAGAATAATTAAACAATGGGGACGGAGGGATCGGAGGAATCTATCGGCGGAACTCCGAGTTCAGCAATGCGACGGTATGATTGTAGAAGCTGTTCCTCATCCTACTGGTACGAGACCTGAGGCTCCTGCACCGCCTCCCTGATGGGAGGAGGGCAAACAGTCCATGATTGGGGTGGGAGGGGTCTTTAATGATCTTCCCAGCTCGTTTCAGACACCGTTTTCGGTGGAGGGCATCCATGGCAGGGAGCAGGGCGCCGATGATGTGCTGCGCGGTTTTCACCACCCGTTGTAGTGCCTTCCTGTCCGCAACAGTGCAGCTGCTGTACCATACCGTGAAGCAGGCGGTCAGGATGCTCTCGATGGTACACCTGTAGAAGTTGGTCAGGATCTGGGGGGACAGGTGTGCTTTCTTGAGCCTCCTCAGGAAGTAAAGGCGCTGCTGTGCCTTTTTGATCAGCTTGGAGGTGTTGAGGGACCAGGACAAATCCTCCGAGATGTGTACCCCGAGGAATTTGTAGCTGGAGACGCGCTCCACCTCAGTCCCGTTTATGTGGATGGGGGTATGTCTGCCCCCTCTGACCTTCCTGAAGTCGACAATAAGTTCCTTCGTCTTCTTTGAGTTGAGGACGAGGTTATTATTGGCACACCAGGTTGTCAGGTGCTGGACCTCCTCTCGGTAGGCTGACTCATCGTTGTCACTGATCAGTCCTACCACCGTGGTGTCGTCAGCAAACTTAATGATGGCGTTGGATCCGTACTTAGGGATGCAGTCGTGGGTGAAGAGGGAGTAGAGGAGAGGGCTGAGCACACAGCCGTGTGGCACGCCGGTGTTCAGTGTTATAGTGGTGGAGTTGAGGTTGTTGACCCTAACAGACTGTGGTCTGTTGGTGAGGAAATCCAGTGTCCAGTTGCAGAGGGAGGTGGAGATGCCAAGCCCGCTGAGTTTGGTGATCAAGCTGGCGGGGATGACAGTGTTGAAAGCGGAGCTGAAATCAATGAACAGCAACCTGATGTAGGAGTTGTTGTTGTCCAGGTGGGTCAGGGCAGAGTGTAGGGCCGCCGCTATGGCGTCCTCTGTAGACCTGTTGGCCCGGTAGGCAAACTGATGGGGGTCCAGTGTGGGGGGGAGGCTGGCTTTGAGGTGAGCCAAGATCAGCCGCTCAAAGCACTTAGCAATGACAGGGGTGAGTGCCACTGGGCGGAAATCGTTGAGGCTCCCTGTGGCTGACTGTTTGGGCACTGGCACGATGGTTGATGTCTTGAGGCAAGTGGGGACAACACCCTGGGCCAGTGAGTGATTGAAAATGTCGGTAAAGACTTGGGATAGTTGTCCAGCACATGCCCTAAGCACCCGGCCAGGGATGCCATTGGGGCCGGCAGCTTTGCGCTCATTTACCTTGCTCAGTGCATCTTGTACAGCAGAGGTGGAGAGACTGAGGGGTTGTTCATTTGGGGGTGGAGCAACTTTGATGGCTGGGGTTTTGTTATCACGGTCAAAGCGAGCATAGAAATGGTTTAGCTCGTCAGGAAGGGTGGCATTGTCTGGGGGAGGGGTGTTAACTTTCTGGTAATCGGCAAGGGATTTGATTCCTTGCCACATGCGCCTGGGGTCAGGATTGTTATGGAAGTGCTCCTCAATCCGCCGTTTGTGATTGAGTTTGGCATTCCTAATTCCCATTTTCAGATTGGCCCTAGATGAGCTGTATCCCTCAGCGTCGCCAGATCTGAAAGCGGCATCGCGAGCCTTCAGTAGGAGTCTGACCTCCCTGCTCATCCACGGCTTCTGGTTAGGGAAGGTCTTTATTTCTTAGTGTGTAGTGACATTATCGGTGCAGAATTTTATATAGTCCATAACTGTTGAGGTGTATGAGTTGATGTCCACTTGTGAATTGAAGGTGGACTGGGTAGCAAACAGACTCCAGTCTGTCTGCTGAAACTGCTGCTGTAAAACAGAGACAGCCCCCTCAGGCCAGACCTTGACTGTCCTCGTGGTAGGTTTCACACGTCTGATCAGAGGTGTGTATTTGGGGAGCAGGAACAGAGAGAGGTGGTCAGACTGACCAAGGTGGGGGAGGGGGAGGGCTTTGTAGGCTTCCGTAATATTAGTGTAAACTAAGTCCAGAATATTGTTTCCTCTGGTTGGGCAGGAAACATGCTGATGGAACCTGGGGAGTACAGTTTTGAGGTCGGAGTGGTTGAAATCACCCGCAACAATAAATGCCCCCTCTGGGTGAGCAGATAGATTTTTGCTGATAGCAGCTTGCAGCTCTTCCATTGCTAGCCTGGCATTAGCGTCCGGGGGTACATAGACTGCGGTGATAACAGTCGATGAGAATTCTCTTGGCAAATAGAAGGGCCTGCACTTTAACATCAGGTATTCCAGGTCAGCAGAGCAGTGGCTACCAATCCTAACGACGTCCGTACACCATGAGTTGTTCACATAGATGCACAGTCCGCCGCCCTTGGTCTTACCGGAGTCCTCCGCTGTTCTGTCGGCCCTGAAGACAGTGCGCCCCTCCAGCTCGATGGCGTTGTCCGGGATGTTGCCGTTGAGCCATGTTTCAGTAAAGACCATGGCGTTGCAGTCAGTGATCCGTTTATGTGAGGTGATCCGCAGCCTTAGTTCATCAATTTTACTCACCAAGGATCGGACATTCGCGAGGAAAATGCTGGGCAGAGCTGGCTGGTGAGGATTTGATTTCAGCCTAGCTCGATGTCCTCCCCGCTTCCCACGTCTTTGTTTGCGGTCCCTGCGCCGCCTCCGGGCACTACCTGTCGGGGAAGCTGGCCCGCTAGACCACGCTGTCCTGGAGATCTCCGGCGGCAGTTGGAAGTCGCTTCAGGGGCTCGTTATGCAGAGACGGCCGAGCTCTAATAGCTCCTGATGGCTGTATAGAGTCTTCGCTCGGGTGCTCCGGGCGAAAACTAAGGTAATGATTAACAGACAAATAACTAAATTACAAATACTACGGAGACGCAGAGCCTCGCGTTGTGCACGCGACGCCATCTTGGTCATTCCTTCTCTCTAGCGATCATAATCATAATAATCATAATCATAATAGTACTTTATTAGCCATGTATGTTTTTCAACATACGGGGAATTTGATTTGCCATACAGTCATACCGATAAAGAGCAACAAGACACCCAAATAAACCAAAATAAATGCTGCCTGTCCCACTGAGTTACTCCAACATTTTGTATCTACTCAAAGCACTTCATCACCACGGAAGTTAGTCATGAGGCACGTCACATTACTCTTCTTGGGGACCGGTATTATCGATGCCCTCTTAAAGCAGGTGGGAACCTCAGACCTGAGTAATGAGAGGTGGAAAATGTCTGCAAAAAGTCCAGCTAGTTGGTCTACACATATTTTGAGAACTGACCGGGAAAACCATCATGTGCAGATGCTTTACGAGGGTTCACCCCCCCTTGAAGGATCTTCTGATGCTGGCCTCTGTAACTGTAATAACATCAGGGTATATAGAAAGGCACTACTTACTGCAAATGGTGGCTTGGTTGCTTTGGCTTGAAGTTGAAAGGCACTACTTACTGCAAATGGTGGCTTGGGAGCTTTGACTTGGTTGAAAGGCACTACTTACTGCAAATGGTGGCTTGGGAGCTTTAGCATGAAGTTGAAAGGCACTATTACTGCAAATGGTGGCTTGGTTGCTTTGGCTTGAAGTTGAAAGGCACTACTTACTGCAAATGGTGGCTTGGGTGTGGCTTGAAGTTGAAAGACACCACTTACTGCAAATGGTGGCATGAAGTTGAAAGGTACTACTTACTGCAAATGGTGGCTTGGGAGCTTTGACTTGAAGTTGAAAGGCACTACTTCCTGCAAATGATGGCTTGGGTGTGGCTTGAAGTTGAAAGGCACTACTTACTGCAAATGGTGGCTTGGGTGCAATGGCTTGAAGTTAGAAGGCATTACTTACTGCAAATGGGGGCGTGGGTGCATTGGCTTGAAGTTGAAAGGCACCACTTACTGCAAATTGTGGCTTGAAGTTGAAAGGCACTACTTACTGCAAATTGTGGCTTGAAGTTGAAAGGCACTACTTACTGCCAATGGTGGCTTGGGTGTGGCTTGAAGTTGAAAGACACCACTTACTGCAAATGGTGGCTTGGTTGCTTTGACTTGAAGTTGAAAGGCACTACTTACTGCAAATGGAGGCTTGGGAGCTTTGGCTTGAAGTTGAAAGGCACTACTTACTGCAAATGGTAGCTTGGGTGTGGCTTGAAGTTGAAAGACACCACTTACTGCAAATGGTGGCATGAAGTTTAAAGGCACTACTTCCTGCAAATGATGGCTTGGGTGTGACTTGGGTGTGGCTTGAAGTTGAAAGGCACTACTTACTGCAAATGGTGACATGAGGTTGACAGGCACTACTTACTGCTAATGGTGGTTTGGGTGCATTGGCTTGAAGTTGAAAGGCACTATTTACTGCTAATGGTAGCATGAAGTTGAAAGGCACTATTACTGCAAATGGTGGCTTGGTTGCTTTGGCTTGAAGGTGAAAGGCACTACTTCCTGCAAATGGTTGCTTGGGAGCTTTGACTTGAAGTTGAAAGGCACCTCTTACTGCTAATGGTGGCTTGGGTGTGGCTTGGGTGTGGCTTGAAGTTGAAAGGCACTACTTACTGCAAATGGTGGCTTGGATGCAATGGCTTGAAGTTAAAAGGCATTACTTACTACAAATGGTGGCGTGGGTGCATTGGCTTGAAATTGAAAGGCACCACTTACTGCAAATGGTGGCATGAGGTTGAAAGGCACTACTTACTGCAATTGGTGGCTTGGGTGCTTTGGGTTGAAGTTAAAAGGCACTACTGCAAATGCACTTACTTCCTGTTTGCACTGTATATTGATTTTAGATAAAACGATACCACTTACGGCTGTGTTTTTTGGCCACCTTACTCAGTCCCCCTCCGCTGAGCAGGTGCAGAGAATTCTTCCCATCAATGAAAAATAAAAGTGTTATTAGTTTTTTTTTTAAATGTTGAGAATCTCTCTCCTGTCAATCACTCCATGAAAGCCACACCTTTTCCGGTGGTGGGGGGGGGAGGGTTTATAAAACCCGGTAGTGTGGGTGTGGCTCAGTCTCTGCATGATGGGGGAGGGAGAGGTCACGACTCTGTCTGAGCTGTGAATCAACTGAACACACTGAATGTCAACTGAAGTGTGAGTTTGGTGTTTTGTGTGGTTTTATGGTGGTTTCACCCTGCATGAAATGGTATGAAGCTGCATTTGAATTTGGTGGCCTTGCACCCTGCTTGAAATGGAATAAAACTGCACTTGAATTTGGTGGCCTTGCACCCTGCTTGAAGTGGAATGAAACTGCACTTGAATTTGGTGGCATTGCCTCCTGCTTGAAGTGGTATGAAATTGCACTGAATTTGGTGGCCTTGCACCCTCCTGAAGGTGATATGAAACTGCACTTGAATTTGGTGACCTTGGATCCAGCTTGAAGTGCTATGAAACTGCACTTGCATTCGGTGGGCTTGCACCCTGCTTGAAGTGGTTGGAAACTGCACTTGAATTTGGTGGCCTTGCACCCTGCTCAAAGTGGTAAAAAATTGCACTTGAATTTGGTGGCCTTGCACCCTGCTTGAAAAGGAATTTCAAGGAATAGTCATGAGTCAACTGCCAGCCCACCAGCCGTGAGTGAGCTGCCAGCAGATCAGGCTTGAGGAACTGAGCTGCCACCCCAAGAACCCTTACCAGCACTCCAGAAAGCCCCCCTACTGGCCACCAATATTGGAATTGGTGGAGAGGTGGAATATTGCGTCGGGGGACCAGCCCTCCCGTGTGAACATGGGACCCAACGGGTCCCACTTAGTCTAGTATATTATAGATAGATTTGTTATGATGATGTGGATATGATATAGTTAGAGATAGAGAGATAGAGAGATAGATAGATCCAATATATCTAAGTTCTAACAGCCAAAGATAGACCAGTTATAGTCCTAGAGTGATACAGTGTGGAAACAGGCCCTTTGGCTCTACTTGCCCAAAGTGGCCAACATGTCCAGTTACACTAATCCCACCTGCCATCATTTGGTCCGTATCCCTCCAAACATGTACTATCCATGTACCTGTTTTACTGTTTCTTAAATGTTGGGATAGTCCCTGCCTCAACTAATTCCTCTGGCAGCTTGTTCCATACATCCACCACCCTTTGTGTGAAACTGTTGCCCCTCAGATTCCTATTAAATCGTTTCACCTTCACCATAAACCTATGCACTCTGGTCCTTGATTCACCTACTCTGGGCCTGATCTATTCCTCTCATGAATTTATACACCTCTCTAAGATCACCCCTCATCCTCCCGCGCTCCAAGGAAGAGAGTCCCAGCCTACTCATCCTTTGCCTATAGCTCAGACCCTCGAGTCCTGGCAACATCCTCGTAAATCTTCTCTGTACCCTTTCCAGCTTAACAACGTCTTTCCTATAACATGGCGCCGAGAAATGAACACAATACTCTAAACGTGGCATAACCAACATCTTATACTCATGACCTCCCAATTTCCATACTCAATACTCTGGCTGATGAAGGCCAATGTGCCAAAAGCCTTTTTGATCAATTTATCTACCTGCGACTCCACCTTCAGGGAACTATGCACCTGCCCTCTTAAATCCCTCTGCTCCCAGTGCCCTACCATTTACTGTGTAGGTTCTGCTCATGTTAGACTTCCCAAAATGCAACACCTCACGTTTTTCTGCATTAAATTCCATCAACCATTCCTCAGCTCACTTGGCGAAATCCTGCTGCAATTTTTCACAACCATCTTCACTATCTGAAAAACCACCCACTTTTGTATCATCTGCAAACTTGCTAATCTTGCCGTATATGTTCTCATCCAATTTATAGATATGAGTTTTCCACCTGCATTTCATACTGAAAAGGGATTTGCCTCTATAAATCACCTTGTTTTTCCATAAATATAGTAGCATGTGTGTCATCATACATTTCAGATGTAATTCACTGATTTCAGCTCAAATATTAACATTTTTGCACAATGGAAAATTCCGTCATAAGAAATACTGTAAAAAAAATTGCACATGACTTTCAACTAAATAATGTGAGGCTGCTTTCCCACCTGGGAAGTCTCCGGATTAAAGATCGATCAATTTTGCGCAGATATGAGAATAATTCAATCATTCAGAGGGGGGTCCTCCTCGTGGAGACGGCACCATAGGGGTGGATGTTCAGGGCTAAGAGACATTGGGTTGATCGTGAGAGCTCAGGCAGAGTGTCATGTTGGGTAGGTTAATTGATCCATTGTGTAGGAAGGAACTGCAGATGCTGGTTTAAACCGAAGAGAGACAAAAAGCTGGAGCAACTCAGCGGGTCAGGCAGCACTTCTTGAGAAAAGGTGACTTTTTGGGTCAAGACCCTTCTTCAGACTGAGTCAGGGAAGAGGGAAATGAGAGATATAGATGGTGATTATAGAAACAATGAATGAAAGATATGCAAAAAAGTAGTGATGATCTAGAATATGGTACATTGTTGGCTGCGGACAGGGTGTTAATGAATTGTACAGACAATGAATCTCATCAGGACAATAGTACAGTAACTAGGGTGGGGGAAGGACGGAAAGTAAAGGAATGCAAGGATTACTTGAAGTTGGAGATATTAATACTGAAGAAGACACAAAATGCTGGAGTAACTCAGCAGGACAGGCAGCATCTCTGGAGGGAAGGAATGGGTGACATTTCGGGTCGAGACCTTTCTTCAGTTTCATCAATTCTTTAATATTTGAACTGCTGGGTTGTAAGCTGCCCAAGTGAAACATGAGGTGGTGTCCCTCCAATTTGTGTTTGGCCTCACTCTGACAGTGGAAGAGGCCCTGGACAGAAAGGTCAATGTGGGAATGGGAAGGGGAGTTAAATGTGTTTGGTAACCGGATGATCACATAGGCCAAGGTGGACTGAGCAAAGGTGTTCAGCAAAACAATTGCCCAGTCTACGTTTGGTGTCGCCGATGGTCCACAGCTGGAAGAGCAGATACAGTAGATGAGGTTGGAGGAAGTGCAAGTGAACCTCTGCCTCACCTGAAAAGACTGACTGGGTCCGTGGACGGAGTCGAGAAAGGTGGTATAGGGAGAGGAGTTGGATCTCTTGTGGTTGCAGGGGAAGGTACTTGAGGATGGGGTGGTTTGGGTGGGAAGGGATGAGTAAATCAGGGAGTTGCGGAGGGAACGGTCTCTGCGGAAAGGGGTGATGGGAAGATGTGGCTAGTGGTGGGATCCAGTTGGAAGTGGCAGACATGTCAGAGGATGATGTGCAGTACACAATGGCTGATGGGTGGAAGGTGAGGATTAGGGAGACTAGGGAATGTGGTGAATCTGGGGAATTCTTTGCCACAGAAGGCTGTAGAGGTCAAGTCAATGGATATTTTTAAGGCAGATACAGATTCCTGATTCATACAGGTGTCAGGGGTTATAGGAAGACGGCAGGAGAAAGGGGTTAGGAGGGAGATCGATCAGTCGTGATTGAATGGCGGAACAGCCTTGATGGGCCGAATGGCTCCTATCACTCATGATCCTATGACCCGATCCCTACTGCCACTTCTGGCTCCTTCCGCACTGGGGATGGCGCGCAGGCGCGGTGGGGTGACGCAGGCGCAGTGGAGCGCAGGCCGCGGGCACGGACGTGGGTCGGTCGGTCGGTCGGTTGGGCGGTAGCTGTCGTCCGCTGCGGTGAGTGATCGGCCTGTGCGCCCCCCGCCCCCCGGGCTGGACAACACTGGCACCGCCAAATATATATATAAGATCTTTGGGCACCACGACCCGGCCCCCGCGGGGTATGGGCGGCGTTCGGCCCCGGCTACAGTCACCGGGAAGGGGAAGGCACACCTCGGGGAGGCCGGGACTGAGGAACCCCGCGGAGGGCTATGGACTGGGCGGTCCCCGGGGCCGAGGTGAGGGGGCGTCGGTGTCCCCTTGGCTGGGGTAGGGAAGGGGCTGAGGGATCCCGGGGGCCTAGGTGAGGTGAAGGAGGGGAGGGTTGTTCACTTTGGGGATCCAGAGGAGCAGGAAGGGGTGGTGGTGATGAGTGTCCCCGGGGCCGAAGGGTTGGGGTCGCCGCTCACAAGTGAAGGTGTCGCATCTCGTCCCTCTTTGCCGTCAGATTCGGTGTAGGTCGTTGCACTGTTCGCTCTTCTGAATCGCGGCTGACCTATTTTTGGTGACTTGTTTATTGCGTTTCCACTTATGCAGGATTATTTTGACAATCACATGCCTCATCCTTTACCTTAAACACTCGTTGTTACTGCGAATGGTCCAGCTGCTCAGTTAATAGAGGTCACATGAAGGAATTAATGTACTCCATCCAGCAATACTGTGGCGGCCTGCGGTTAAGGGAATGAATTGGGGCCTGATGAAGGACTCTCCAAATAACCAGTACATCCTGTCTTTCAATGTATATTTTGCAATGGTAAATCCACTGTCGAGATAGAAGTAATTTGTGGTTGTGGCAGTTTCCACCTCTTATTTTTCAGTGAGGCACAGATGGCTAATGCAATTGGTTTTAGGATAATCATGTATTGCAAGATGTGTTGATGAGGATTATGTAAAACACATCTAATCCAAATTCACTTTTAAAGGCCCTGGGGTTTGGTATGTTCTCTGGATGGGTGGTCGAGCCGGGATCACAGCTGCTGGCCATGCCTCAACTGGAAATTTAATGTGTGTTAGCTGCTGATTCTCTGTGGTATAATATTGCCACTTACATTCGCCTCCTATTCCTGACCAAGTGTGAGGAGTCCAGAAGGATTATTTGCAGCATTTTATTAGTCAGTCATGTGCTCTGCAGATGAGATGACAATTGATTTTGCGCAGAAGAGTATTTGGTAATGGAACTAGTATTGTCATCTTGAAAGTTGTAGCAAGCTAATTACTGACTTATGAGACATTATTTAATGGGATGTTCATTTAAAGGGCTTATTTATGACTAATGTTTATGGGAGACTTTGGTTGTGAATGTGCATGTGTTTTGCAGTTAAAAAGATGGGGATGAGACATTGCACAGGTATGTGAGGACCAATTTGGTGTGATTGGTTCTGTGAAACTGCGGAAGATGATTCAAGTTGGGCAACTTTCACCTGCGCTTCGAAGTTGTTTTTCATCCGGTCTTGTAATCCTTTAGACCAGATTTAATCCAAGTATACAGGGAAGATAGTCATTGGACGAGAAGCTGAGAGCATAGTACCGGAAGGTATTAAAAAAATGGACACATAGTATTTAATTGAATACATTTTATTAGCCAAGTATGTATACAAACAAGGAATTTGCCTCGGTGCTTTGCTTGCAAGTAACAACACGATATACAGTAAACAATTAAGACTAAAACATAATTTAAACATGTGAAGAGTGAAATAAAATACCAGAGCAAAAGGAGGCTGCAGACTTTTGGTTGTTGAGTAGAGTTGAAAGGGTTTCTGCAGCAGGAAGAGTTCTTGGATTGAATGGCATGCCTGCATTGTTTTTTTTAATCCAAGCTATATAGTAGTTTGTCTTTATGGGTGGGGCAGATTTGCATAAAGCATTAATTTCAGGCCCAAATTTGGGAGTTGTGTTTTGCCACTTGCTTGGTTGAGCAAAGATGGCAAAAACAGCTAAAGAAAGGTGACATGATGTTTGAGGAATAGATTACTTGGTATTGGTTTTATTGTTACGTGCACCGAGATACAGTGGAAAATGTAACTCCGTATGCTATCCAGGTAAAAACATCCATACATGATTACAATTGGACGGCATAGTGGTGCAGCGGCGGAGCTGCTGCCTCTCAACGCCAAGGACCAAGGTTTGATCCTGCCTACGTGTGCTGTCTTTACATTCTGCTTGTGATTGCATGGGTTTCCTCCACATGCTCTGACTGTCCCACATGACAAAGACATAGAACAGTACAGCACAATGACCCACAATGTTTGTGCCAAACATGATGCCTAGTTAAACTGATTTAATGTGTCTTACATGATCCACATCCCTCTATTCCCTGCACGCCCATGTGGTTATCCAAAAGCCTCTGAAATGCCCATATTGTATCTGCCTCCCCCACCACACCTGGTAATGCATTCAGGCCCCCACCATTCTTTGTGGGGGAAAAAACTTGATGCACATATCTCCATTAAACCTTCCTGCTCTCACCTTATAGCTATACCTTCTTTAGGACTTATCCGCTCTGAGGAAAAAGGTTCTGACTGTCCCCAATCTATGCCTCATCATTTTATATACATCTATTAAGTCTCCACTCAACCTCCAGCATTTCAAAGAAAACAAATATGTTTATCCAACATCTACATGTAGCTGAAACCCTCTAATCCAGGCAAAGTTCTGGTAAACATCTTCTCTAAAGCCTCCACATCAAAGTACGACCCAACCAAAGTCCTATAAAGCTGCATCATGACTTCCTGACTCCTGTGTTCATTGAACACAGCACCTAGCAATGAAGGCAAGCATACCATATGCCTTCTTTACCACCTTTGTGCTGCCACCTTTAGTTTGCTATGAACATGGAGTCTAAGATCCCTCTGCAGATCAAAGCTGTTCAGGGCCATTAAGGGTCTTGCCATCAACTGTATACTCAACCTCCCAAAGAGTAATACCTCACACTTGCTCGGGTTAAACTCCATCTGCTATTTCTCCGCCCATGTCTGCAGCTGATCTATATCCCACTGCCATAACGTATCAAATTGCCAAAGCATACTGATTTTGCTGTCCTCCATTTTGGTGAACACGGATGCAAAGTGCTCATCTCGCCTACATCTTCCGACTCCAAGCATAGACTTCCTCCTTTATCTTTGAGTGATATTACGTTCTCTGGTCACCCGCTTATGTTTAACATATATATATATACAAAGTCTTGGGATTTTGCTTAATCAGTTTGCCAATGGCATTTCATGGCCCCTTTGACCCTAATCACCATGGCCCCTAATCACCTGCTTGAGTTCTTTCCTATTTGCTTTATATGCTTCATAAGCCCTGTCTGATGCCACTTTAAAACTGACATACTCTTCCATTTTCTTCCTGACCAGGTTTGCGACCTCCTTGATCATGCACTGTTCCTTCACTTTGCCGTCCTGTTCCCTTCTCCTTACTGGAACATGCTAATCCTGCGCTTTGATCAGCTGGCCTTTAAACGACCCTCACATGTCATCTGTGGACGTGTTATAGGAACTGATTCCAGTCGACCCTCCTCAGCTCCTGCGTAATGACATTGTAATCTGTCTTTCCCGAACATCCTGACCTGTCCCTTATTTAAAACTTATGAAGTTGTAATCACTATCCTAATTCTTCCACTGCAGCACCAGACACCTAGTCATATTTGTTTCTCATTACAAGGTCTAGTATGGTCCAGAACAAGGGGTCACAGTTTAAGGATAAGGGGGAAGTCTTTTAGGACCGAGATGAGAAAAACATTTTTCACACAGAGAGTGGTGAATCTATGGAATTCTCTGCCACAGAAGGTAGTTGAGGCAAGTTCATTGGCTATATTTAAGAGGGAGTTAGATGTGGCCCTTGTGGCTAAAGGGATCAGGGGGTATGGAGAGAAGGCAGGTACAGGATACTGAGGGATGATCAGCCATGATCATATTGAATGGCGGTGCAGGCTCGAAGGGTCGAATGGCCTACTTCTGCACCTAATTTCTATGTTTCTATGGTCCCTCCTCGAGTCTGAATATCCACTGCAACCTCTAACTAAGCACTGAACTACGTAGACTTGCGGGCATGGTTTTTGTCTTTGCACTAGTATTGTTTAGTTGTCTTTTGTACACTGAACTTCTTTGTTTATTGTGATGTTACAGAGTACTTTGTTTACATATCTGTTGTGCTGCTGTAAGTAAGAATTTCATTGTTCCGTTTCGGGACATATGACAATAAAACACCATTGACAATTTAAATTGTAATGGAGATTTGCGGAGCAAGTTTTCTTTACACAGACTGATGAGGGCCTGGAACCCATTACCAGGTGTGGTGGAGGCAGATACGATTGTGGCATTTAAGAGACCCTTAGATTGTGGCACGTGGAAGTACAAGGAATAGAGGGATATTGATCATCTGCAGGCAGATGAGATCGGTTTAACTTGGCATCATGTTTAGCCAAAACATGGTGGGCTGAAGGGCCTGTTCCTGTTTTGTACTATTCTGTGTTATTAATGGTTTTCAGTTTTGATTTGCATACATTTGAGTTTACAATTTTCTTGGTTTGTTTACAATCATCAGAACAGCTCCTGAAAATTGTTGATGGAGGTGCAGGATAAAATAACAAAATTATATCTCCTGATAGTAAATAGAGTGGCTGAGAACATAAACCTGGTTTGTTAATAGCTCTCACATTTTACAGTAAAATATGAATCTGTGCATATGTCCCCTGATTTGTGGCAGTCCCGGACGAGGCAGCTGACAACCTTGCATCAGCTATAATAGTGATTAAAGCCTGGAAGCAGAGAGATGTTGCTTTGGTAATTGGATGTGAGCATGTAACTGAGTAGAAAGATTGTTGAGGTCTGGAGTACACTAATTATGTTGCTGTGTGCTTTCAACAACCTGTGTGTGACCTTCATCTGTGACTGCAGTTAAAGATGATTAATCCTGTTGGATTAATCCTGTAGCACTGTACAAATCACTGGGTGCATCAAAAGGTGAAAGGAAAACCAAAATGGAGGGAGGGAGGGAGAGGAGTTGCAGCACCTGAGCACATTTTGTGACCGTGCAAATAATGGCTGCACTTTAAAACCACACATGTCGTGAGATCATGAAAGATACAATGGGAAGGAGATCTTTTGGGGAGCTTTCTCAGTGATAAATTTGTGTGTACACACGGGGTTGGGAGGAGAGAGTGTAAATTAAATTATGCTGAGAGGACGAGGTGAGAATGTGTGGGTGAAGAGTTGTGCTTTGATTCTGTCCACATCCATTTCCTATTTGTCTTCTGGATGAAGGCAATACAGTATACTGTGACTATCTCCCATCACCTCTGGAGGCCTATATGGAGATGACTCTTGGCTGTTGATCCCGTCTGCCAATTTCCTCCTTTACTCGGCCTCTGCTAGCCTATCCCATTAGTGTTCCCCCATCCACCAGAGTATGCAAGCTCTGCGGAGATACCATGTGGATACCACATGAAACACAATGGGCAGCACAGTGTTCAGGGTTCTCGCTTAACTTTTTTCCCCTGTTGCCAGCCGGGCAACCTTGGCAGCTTTTTAGGTTGCCAAATAACAGCTTAGGTGGTCATTTAAGACAACTTGCATGACATGTGCGATAATGTACTCGGACGAAGTGCGTAGTTACCGGTTGGAATTATACTCAATGAAGCACTCACATATTATTTCTGCTTCAAATAAAGTCACAAACTAAACATATTCACCAATCAAGACATGATATATCCCACAATTACATGCAGCAAAATTATAATACAGTATCTCAACTCTTTTTACACATTGCAATGAATGCAATTTCTATTAGTTCTTTCCACTTCCAAACTAAAATGTGGTTGGATTATTCAACGTATGATCAACCTATTTCATTAAATCCTGGACCATGGTAACATATATGCTTAACCATGCACACTACAGATTGATGCAAGCATGTTTTCTGTGAAGGAGTGAAAATTACCATAACATGGCCATAGCACGGGTCGTTATTGCTATTGGTACAGAAACACTCTCGCTTCCCACATAATTTATCCACAACAAAATATACAGGTTGCAAGGACATTTCTATAGGCATTTTATGATAATAGGTGCTAAAACCGACTATACCCATCTGACAGGTTAAACATTACACTAACTGACAAGAGATGGCCAAAGGACATAACTGCAGCAAATATTCTTTTGGTAATATATTTAATACATCACATCACCAGACATTCAGATTAGATGTACGTGTTGTGAACAGCAATGAAGATACCCAGTTTGTAAGCACCAAATTTAAATAAAATTATTGATAAACTCTGTTTCCATCATTCCCACTTCAGAATTAACATTAAAATTTCAACTGAAATATCTCCTGACCAAATTTGTGATGTATATGATCGACTGTAGAAGTAAAACCTGGATAAATCCAACGTATATTTGTGAATGTTGCACATTAAATAAATACAGTACTGATACTCCATATTAAGAGCATTGATTTGCCGTTAAAATGAATTATGTAATAATGTGTCAACGGCAGCAGTGACAATCGAACACTGCAGTTTTAATGTTCACAATATAATTAATCCATCTTTATGGACTAAAACAAACATTTCCAGCACAATAGGGTCAGGGAGGGGTGTGTGTGTGAATCAGTGCGGGGTGGGTAGATGGCGGGGGTGGGGGGTTAGAAGGCAGTCGGTGCAGAATGGATGGATTGAGGCAGGTGAATTAGTACGTGTTGGTTGGAGTAGGTAAAATTGTGAGGGGAGAGCACGGGGAATGTCAGTGGCGTTGAATGGGGGGTTCAGTACGGGGTGGATGGGGGTAGACAAAAGTGCTGGAGAAACTCAGCGGGTGAGACAGCATCTATGAAGCGAAGGAAATAGGCAACGTTTCGGGTCGAGACCCTTCTTCAGACTGTTCCCCCCATTCTTCTTGAATGGGAGGATCAGTACACGATGGATGGGGGGGGGGGGGTTCAGCACAGGATGAATGGGGGGAGGTGGGTCAGTACAGTGTTGATCAGAGGGTCTGTGCAGGATGAATGAGGGATCACTACAGGATGAATGAGGGGAAGGTGCAGGGTAAATGGAGGGTGGGTCAGTACGGATGAATGCGTGGATTAGTACAGGATGGATGGGGGATCAGTACAGGATGGATGGAGGAGAAGTGCAGGATGGATGGGAAAGGGAGTAAGTACAGGATGAATTGGGGGACCAATGTAGGATGGATAGGGCAGGAGAATCAATGTGAGTTGGATAGGGTGATCAGCGCAGGATGAATAGATGGGGGGGGGAGGTGGGGTGGGTAGATGGGGAGGTGAGCACAGGGGATGTCAGTGAGGACTGAATAGAGGCGGGAATGGGGATCAGTGCTGGATGTAGAGGAGGGGTCCCAGGATAAGGGGGGAGGGGGGTAGAGGGAGCGTACGAGAGAGAGAGAGGAGGCAAGGTGGGGAGGAAGGAAGGTCAGCGCTCCTCAGATACATCGCCCCGCTGCCTTGGCCTTTGGGATTTCCTCGCCACCGCCTCCCTCCTCCGCCAGCCAACAGCAAGGTGCGGGGCCGAGCGGTGCAGCTCAAAGATCCTATAGCTATAGTATCTATGGTGCAGCTGCTTCAGAAGGGTCGGAGCGAATGACTGGTCCCGCACAGCGGCAGCAGCGGCTCCATCTCCTCCTCCTCCCTGATAGCGGCCGCTGCTGCAAATCCGGCGTGCGGGAGGGTTTGTTTTGAAAGCGCCGTTAGCGGGTTTGCAAGCAGGGAGAGCGGGGTGCGGAAGGAGGAGGAGATGGAGCCGCTGTTGCAGCCACTGTGCGGGGCCCGTCATTCGCTCCGACTCTTCGTCACCCTGCACCTAGTATCTTTGCCCCGCACGACAGCCGTCGCCGACACGAAACGTTGCATTCCTTTTCTCCAGAGATGCTGCCTGACCCGCGGAGTTACTCCAGTTTTTTGTGTCTATCTTCGGTATAAACCAAGTTGCCAAGCCGAGCAAAATGACTTGCCGTTTAGGTTGCCCGGCGGCACTTTGGGTGGTCAGTGGCACCCGGGCAACCGCTAATTTCAAGCCCTGGTGTTGCAGCTAATGGAACTGCTGTCTCACACTTTCAAGGACACAGGTTCAGTCCTTGTCTCTGCTGCATCAGTATGAAGCTTTCATGTTCTCCATGTGAATGTATGGGTTTCCTTTGGATGCTCCAGTTTCCTCCCACATCCCAAAGGTGTGCAGGTTGGTAGGTTATTTAGACATTGTTAATTAGGATTTGTATAAATTGGTGGTGTGGATGGCGGGCTGAAGGGCCAAGAATCCATGTTTGTGATGGTTTGATCCTGACTAAGGATGCTTTCAGTGAGGAGTTTATATGTACCCTATGACCGTGTGGGTTTTTTCTGGGTGCCCTGGTTTCCTCCCTTTTCCCAAAGACGTGCAGGTTTGTAGGTAAATTATCTCTGGTGTGCAGGATAGAAAAAGTGTACTGGGTGATCGCTGGTATAGAAATACCTACAACTGACGGTATTAGAAGAGACTGGGAACAAGAACTAGCTATAAAAATTTCAAAAGAGAGCTGGGATAAACACTTACTATATGTGCATAAATGCTCGATCAACGTAAGACACAATCTAATTCAATTTAAAACATTACATAGACTATACTATTCAAAAACCAAAATAAATAAACTTTTCCCTAACGTCTCACCCATTTGTGATAAATGTCAGTCTCAAGAAGCTACCACAGCGCACTCTTTTGTTTTTTGTATAAAAATCCAAAAATTCTGGAACTAAATATTTGAAATCTTCACAAAACTATTTAAAATAAAACTGATACCAAAAGCAGAATGGATTATCTTTGGAATAATGGAAGGTAGCCCTGAACTAAACGTGTTTCAAAAGAATTTATTTAATTACGGGCTAATAACGGGAAAAAAGCTTATACTCAAATTCTGGAAAAACGCTCCTATACCAACAATAAAAATGTGGATTTACTACAAGCATAAGGTGCAACAGTAATTTAAAAAATAAATGGTGCCAGGATCTGGTAACGGGGGATGAAAAATATGGTTGGTATATCCCTTTTTGCGGAGTTTTTTATAATAGAGCGATTGTTTCTCTTTCTTTCTTTTCTAGGGTTTATTTCTTAACTTTCTTCTCTAACTCTCTTTCTAATGGGCTTTCTTTTCCCAACACTTTCTTGCACTATCACGACTCTTTCTCAATTTCCTTCTTTTATTTCTATCTTTCTTAAAGCTCAAAAATTGAAGGGGTACAACAAATGTAATAAGGTATATGTGGTGTGTATTACTGTAACTTATTGTACTTCTAATAAATATAAAATTAAAAAAAATAAAATGGGTTTTTTCTGGGTGCCCTGGTTTCCTCCCTTTTCCCAAAGACGTGCAGGTTTGTAGGTAAATTACCTCTGGTGTGCAGGATAGAACAAGTGTACTGGGTTTCACTAGGGAGAGAGTCTAGGACCAGCGGGCATAGCCTTAGAATAAAAAGACGCAGCTTTAAAATAAAAAGCATTGGACAAAGGCAAATGAGTCTTGCACATCTGGTTTTAAATGGGTCAAGAAAGAACTGCAGACGCTGGAAAATCGAAGGTACACAAAAATGCTGGAGAAACTCAGCGGGTGCAGCAGCATCTATGGAGCGAAGGAGATAGGTAACGTTTCGGGCCGAAACCCTTCTTCAGACTGGTTTTAAATGGTGGTGGGCAATTAACAAGTCTGGTTGGAGATGCATGCAGAAATATTCCTGTCCCCATCTTCAATCCAGCAAATGAATGCCAAAGACTCTGCTGAAGACAAAGAAAACCATGCTTAGTCAGACATGCTGAGTGGATGATCCATCTCTGTTTCTTGATGAGATCATCACTGTTACAGAAACAATCTCAGCCAATTTAATTTATTGCATGTAGTATGGGAATACTGGATAAAGCACAAGCTTTTGGAATTGACTAATGGCTTCTTCACTATAATGTGGAGAATTTTGTGGATATAACTCAACAGGGCTCTCACTGAACTTTTTTTCCCTGTTGCCAGCCGGGCAACCTTGACAGCTTTTTAGGTTGCCTAATAATAATAATAATAATAAACTTTATTACGGACTCGAGGTCCAGACAAGGGGCAACATTACATAAAAAATGCATTGTATATTAAAAAAATATCATAAAGTACACAAAATCTTAGTATATCACTTATAAAAGCATCATAAATTATATTTAAAAAAAACACAATACATGAGTTAAAAATCCAGATTAAAAGAATGATCAATGTCCTACAACGAGACAACGATACCAGTGTCTCCACAGCTGGGATTCGTAGCGTGTAGTGCTAACCCTTATGTTTGACAAGGCCAAAATAATTACATTTTTAGAGTTATTTATCCTGCAAATGAATTTATACATGTGATCTCTTAGGATAGCTTCTAACGTACTAACTCCTGCAGCCACAAACATATTACTGGCACTACACCATCTAGATTTCCTTAGCAGTGTTCTCATGGCATCGTTATATGCCACCTTTAGTCTCTGCAAACTTGTCTTTCTATAGTTCGACCACAGGTGCGCAGTGTAGAGTGGTGTGCAGTATGCTCTAAATAGCGACATCTTCACCACATCTGCACACGCACCAAATTTACGCAAGAGAATATTCGCCTGTGCATACAGCATGCGTCGTTGCCTATAAATATCCTCATCATCTGTCATTTGTTCTGTAATAAAATGCCCTAGATATTTTACCTTATTTCAGACACTAAGATTATTATCAGACAATTTAAAATCAGGAAATTTTAGACATTTATCCTCTTTGGTTCTACAGATCATAACAGCACTCTTACTAGCATTATATTTAATATCATGTTCCATACCATACACAGAACATATAGTAAGGAGCTGCTGGAGACCAGCGCTAGATGGACTAAAGACCACAAGATCAACTGCATACATAATATGGTTCACTAAAATATTACCAATTACCAAATGATAGTTAAGGTGGTCATTTAAGACGGTTTGCATGACGTGTGCGATAATGTGCTCGGACGAAGTGCGTAGTTACCAGTCAGAATTATGCTCAATGAAGCATTCACATATTATGTTGAAGAAGGAACTGCAGATGCTGGAAAATCGAAGGTACACAAAAGTGCTGGAGAAACTCAGCGGGTGCAGCAGCATCTATGGAGCGAAAGAAATAGGCAATGTTTCAGGCCGAAACCCATCAGTCTGAAGAAGGGTTTCGGCCCGAAACGTTGCCCATTTCCTTTGCTCCATAGATGCTGCCGCATCTGCTGAGTTTCTCCAGCACTTTTGTCTACATTAACATATTATTTCTGCTTCAAGTAACTCGCAAACTAAACATATTCACCAATCAAGACATGATATATACCACAATGACATGCAGCAAAATTATAATACAATATCTCAACAGGATCAGTACAGGATGAATGGGTGGTTCAGTACAGGATGAATGGGGGTAGACAGAAATGCTGGATAAATTCAGCGGGTGAGGCAGCATCTATGGAGCGAAGGAAATAGGCAACGTTTCGGGTCGAGACCCTTCTTCAGACTTCCCCCCCATCTTGAATGGGGGGATCGGTACAGGATGGATGGGGGGGGGGGGGGGAGCAGCACAGGATGAATGGGGGGGATCAGTACAGGATGAATGGGGGGGGATCAGTACAGGATGAATGGGGGGGGGGGGGGATCAGGACAGTGTGGATCGGAGGGTCTGTGCAGGATGAATGGAGAATCATTACAGGATGAATGAGGAGTTCCGTATAGGATGAATGGGGGATCAGTACGGGATCCATGAGGGGATCAGTACAGGATGCATGAGGGGATCAGTACAAGATGAATGGGGGATCAGTAAAAGATGAATGGGAATATCACTACAGGATGGATGGGGGGATTGGTGCAGGGTAAATGGAGGGTGGGTCAGTACAGTATGAATGGGGGGAGAAGTGCAAGATGGATGGGAAGGGGGATCAGTACAGGATGAATTGGGGGACCAGTGTAGGATGGATGGGGGGGGGGGGGGGGGATCAATGCAAGGTGGGTAGGTTGATGAATAGAGTGGGAGGGGGGGGGGTAGATGGGGACGGGAGCTCAGGGGATGTCAGTGAGGACTGAATAGAGGAGGGAATGGGGATCAGCGCGGGATGGAGAGGAGGGCTCCCAGGATAAGAGGGGGGGAGGGGGGCGTACAAGAGAGAGAGAGAGGTGGGGGGGGGGAAGAGGAGGTGGGGAGGAGGTGGGGAGGAAGGAAGTCAGCGCTCCTCGGACAACATTGCCCCGCTAACTTGGCCGTCCCTGTCCAACGCCAAAGTGCCGCCGCCAAAGTTGGGATCTCCTCGGTGGTTGGGATCTCCTCGCCACCGCCTCCCCTCCTCCGCCAGCCGACAGGAAGGTGCGGGCCGAGCGGTGCAGCTCAAAGTTCCAATAGCTATAGGACCTTTGGTGCAGCTGCTTCAGACGGCTGAAGAAGACCTCCCTCTCCTTCTCCCTCTCTCTCTCCTCCCTCTCACTCTCCCTCCCTCCCTCCGGCCTCAGCGTGCGAGAGGGGTTGTTTTGAAAGCTCCGTTGGCGGATTTGCAAGCAGCGGCCGTTATCAGGGCTTGCAAATCCGCCAACGGCGCTTTCAAAACAACCCCTCGCACGCCGAGGTCGGGAGGAGGGAGGGGGAGGGAGGCCTCCTTCCGCTGGGCGGGGTGCGGGAGGAGGAGGCGGTGGAGCCGTTGCCGCTGTACGGGGCCCGTCATTCGCTCCGACCGTTCGTCACCATGCACCTATTATCTTTGCCCCGTAATACAGCCACCGCCCACACGAAACGTCAAGTTCCTATTCTCCAGAGATACTGCCTGACCCGCAGAGTTACTCCAGTTTTTTGTGTCTATCGGTATAAACCAGTATCTGCGTGCCAAGCCGGGCAAAATGACTCTGCGTTTAGGTTGCCCGGCGGCACTTTGGGTGGTCAATGGCATCCGGGCAACCGCTAATTTCGAGCCCTGCTCATTGGTGACCTTACCTCTGCAATACCATAATTTATGCATCAAAATCACACAAGACTGATAGGGACAATTAAGAAAAGTGGATAGAGAGAGAGAGGGAGCTAGTTTTGTAACCAGGTCAACCCGCACGAACATGGAAGGTGGCGGCTGGAGGTCCGCAGCAGCCTAGGGTTTGCTTGGAACGTGTATCGCTCTCACATCCGCCATGTCATTAAAACCTCCTTCTTTCATCTCCGCAACATCGCCAAACTCAGACCCTCTCTCACTCCGCCTGCTGCTGAAAGACTCATCCATGCCTTCATCTCCTCCCGACTGGACTATTGCAACTCACTTCTCCTTGGCATCAGCTCCACCTACATCAACCGACTCCAACTGGTCCAGAACGCAGCCGCCCGACTCATCACCCACACCAAATCCTGGCATCACATCACTCCAGTCCTCAAAAAACTTCACTGGCTTCCCATCTCCCACCGGATCACCTACAAAATCCTGGTCCTCACCTACAAAGCCCTCCACCATCTGGCCCCCACATATCTCATTGACCTCCTCTCCCCCTACCAACCCTCACGGTCCCTCAGATCCACATCAGCCGGTCTCCTCTCCATCCACAAGTCCAACCTCCGCAGTTTTGGGGACAGAGCCTTCTCCAGGGCAGCTCCCAGGCTCTGGAACTCCCTCCCCCAACTGATCCGCAATTCCGTGTCCCTCCCCATCTTCCAGTCCCGCCTCAAGACCCATCTCTTCACCTCTGCCTATCCTTAGCCCCACGTCCCCGTCCCTTTTCATCTGTGCATTAATTGCCTCATGCTGTGTTTTGTATTGAATTCTGTCTTTACTTTGTGTACTAGTCATGTCTCTACTATTTATTTCATTCCCCTTACATGTTTTTCCTATACATGCTCAATTTTTGTAAGGTGTCCTTGAGACTCTTGAAAGGCGCCCATAAATAAAATGTATTATTATTAATACTGCATTGACTGGACTTTGAATATTGCGCCAAATCATGGTACCTTTTGCATGCAGGATTAGTATGTACAATTTCTGTACAATTTATTGATCGGTGATGTGCTTACAGTGCCCTCTATACAATACAAAGACTCATCATTTATTTATTTGCCTCTGTACTCCACAATTTGAGATTTGTAATAGAACAAATCACATGTGGCTAAAGTGCACGTTGTCAGATTTTAATTAAGGCAATTTTTATACATTTTGGGTTTACCATGTGGAAATTACAGCAGTGTTTATACATAGTGCCCCCCAATTTCAGGGCACCATAATGTTTGGGATACTGCAATGTCATATAAATGAAAGTCATGTTTAGTAATTTGTTGCATATCCTTTGCCTGCAATGAGTGCTTGAAGTCTGCGATTCATGGACATCACCAGTTGCTGGGTGTCTACTCTGGTGATGCTTTGCCAGGCCTGTATTGCAGCCATCTTTAGCTTATGCTTGTTTTGGGGGCTAGTCCCCTTCCGTTTTCTCTTCAGCATATAAAAGGCATACTCAATTGGGTTCAGATCGGGTGATTGACTTGGCCATTCAAGAATTGATCATTTTTACCATCAGCAGTTGTATCATCATTGAAGATAAGTGAGCCAGTGCCTTCAGCAGATATACATGCCCAGGCCATAACGCCCCCACCACCGTGGTTCACAGATGAGGTGTTATGCTTTGGATCTTGGGCAGTTCCTTCTCTCTTCCATACTTTGCTCTTGCCATCACTCTGATATAAGTTAATCTTAGTCTCATCTGTCCACAAGACCTTTTTCCAGAACTGTGGTTGCTTTTTTAAGTACTTCTTGGCATCCTATTTTTGTGGCTAACTAGTGGTCTGCATCTTGCAGTGTTGCCTCAGTATTTCTGTTCATGAAGTCTTCTGCGGACAGTGGTCATTGACAAATCCACACCTGACTCCTGAAAAGTGTTTCTGATCTGTCGGACATGTGTTTGGGGATTTTTCTTTATTATAGAGAGAATTCTTCTGTCATCAGCTGTAGAGGTCTTCCTTGGCCTGCCAGTTCCTTTGCGATTAGTAAGCTCACCAGTGCTCTCTTCTTAATAATGTTCCAAACAGTTGATTTTGGTACGCCTAAGGTTTGGCTGATGTCTCTAACAGTTGTATTCTTGTTTCTCTGTCTCATAATGGCTTCTTTGACTTTCATTGGCACAGCTCTGGTCCACATGTTGATAAACAACAATACGAGTTTCCAAAGGTGATGGAAAGACTGGAGGAAAGACTAGGTGCACTAAGGATGCAATTAAACACACGTGAGCAATTACAAACTCCTGTGAAGCTATGTGTTCCAAATATTATGGTGCCCTGAAATGGGGGGACCATGTATAAACACAGCTGTAATTTCTACATGGTGAAACCAAAATGTATAAAAATACACTTTAATAAAATCTGACAATTTGCACTTTAACCACATGTGATTTTTAAAAAATTATAAATCTCAAATTGTGCAGTGTAGGGGCAAATAAATAAATGATGGGTCTTTGTCCCAAACATTATGGAGGGCACTGTGTATGGCAATACTTGACTGCACTGTTTGTAGGAAAATAATTTCACTCTGCATTTTCACTGCACATGTAACAATAAAACCACCATTGAATCACAGATGGCATCCGAGGTTGGGATTAAACTCTGGTCTCTAGCGCTGTGAGGAGGGAGAAAGCAAGGACTACCTGAAATTGGAGAAGTTGATGTTCATACCGCTGGGGTGTAACTGCCCAAGCAAAATATGAGGTGCTATTCCTCCAATTTGCGCGGGACCTCACTCTGGCAATGGAGGAGGCCGAGGACAGAAAGGTCGGATTCTGAATGGGCGGGGGAGTTGAAGTGCTGAGCCACCGGGAGATCACGTTGGTTATTGCGAACTGAGCGGAGGTGTTGGGCGAAGCGAACGCCAAGCCTGCGCTTGGTCTCGCCGATGAAGAGAAGAGGTGTGAGAAGGAAGGTTCTCCGAGTAAGTTTTGTGAAGTGGGGTGGAGAAGTGCATAATTACATTTAGATGAGGAGCAGCAAAGTGGCATGAGACAGAATTAAGGAACAAAAGTGAGAAATTGGGGGAGAGATAGGAGGTTGAGGAGCTAAGCTAGGGGTGGGAGAGAATGGGTATGGAGCCCACAGGCTGTCAAGGAGGGAAGCGGTGAAAACAAATGCAGATCAAGAAGGGAGGAAAGTGAACAGGACAAGAAGTGTAGCCAAAGAGAAAATGCAGCGGGGCTGTGGAAATGATGTATAAATGAAGAGAGCTCTACAGTTTTTGTCCACTGTAGCCTCACCTGTTAATAATTTACTGTAATGAACACTGGCATTCTCTTTGCCGATCTCAGTATCCTTTTGCGTTTATAATTGATGCTACGATGATCTGAAGTCTCATGACTGTCCATAGCAGCATGACCCATCTGCAAATTATTGCCTGTCCCTGGCCCAGCTCTTACCTATTTGGTTTAGTATTTATTTGATGCTCCGATTTATTTCTGCATTAGTAAAATAAGTAGTCACTGAAGACTAACTATATGTATTCTAATGTTTTTGGATCATTTATTAGACTATGTTGGGGAACATGCTGAAGGTGAAAGACGGTGCCTAAAAGGACAGGCCTAGAAGTGCTGTAGATTTTCAATCATTGACACTTTATAATGCTTAGCATTATTCTGGGATTAATATTTAATCATTCCCGTACCATCCAAATCAATTATTAAAAGTTTGCTCAATAATTTAAAATGCGTAGGGGAGTACTGAATAGTATGCAGTACTCTGGGAGAAGAGCGGCGCAGTGGTAGAGTTGCTGCTTTACCGCGCCAGAGATCCGGGTTCGATCCTGACGACGGGTATTATCTGTACACTGTGTCCCTGTGACCGTATGGGTTTTCTCTGAATGTTCCCACGTCCTCTCACATTCCAAAGATGTGCAGCTCGGTAGTTTAATTGACTTCTGTAAATTGTCCCTGGTGTGAAGGATAGAACTAATGTATGGGTGATCGTTGGTCAAAGGGGGCTCGGTGGGCCGTAGGACCTGTTTTCTTTAACTGTAACTTTTCTTCCTGTAACTTTAAACTAAGAGGTCTTTACTCTGTACATTCTGACAGTCTGCATTGACATGAGGGCAGCCACGTTGGTGGATTAGTGCAGGTAGTAATTAAGAGCTGGGGATAATATCTAAAAATGTTTAGCAGGTCATGGAACACAGTCATGCTTTGTAGCAGGTGATCACTGTGTTGTTGGTTTGAGGGGTGGGGGGGGGGGGGGGTGGGAGAATGAGGGAGGTGTGCATTCCTGGATCACAGCTAGTAGCATTGTTTTCTGTAATACAAAGTCATCGTGACATGTGTCAGGAAATGTGGGGTTGAAAAAATTAGCTGGAAAAAATGGAAAGCTGGATGAGTGGAAGAAAGCTGGATGAGAGGAGGAAAGCTGGATGAGGAGGAAAGCTAGATGAGAGGTCAAAACCTGGCGAGTGCTAGATGGATATGTGAGGGTTGCCGGGGGGTGGGGGGGGGGGGGGGGGGAGGAGGTTAATAGCTATATATTTGGACAAAGGCCAGAGACAGACCAGAAAATGTCTCTGGCGTATAAGATAAGGATTCAATGGGTAGCTAACAACCTAACGGTATGAACATTGAATTCTCCAAATTTAGGTAACTACCTACAAACAATCCATTTTTCTATCTCCTTCCCCTTTCCCTGTGTCCTACCTGGACTTGCACCCAGTTTCCTTTCCCCTTCGCATCCCCCTGCCCCCTCTTACCTTCCACCTACATTCCTTCTTCTGGCTTCTGGCCTTTGTCTAACCATCTGCCTATCAAAAAAACTCTTACCTGTATCCAGCTATCACTTGTCAGGCTTTGTCCATCCCCTCTCCCCTCTGCCCCTCCTCTCTCCTCTCTTTCAGCTTTCTCCACCCCCTCCTCCCCCCCACCACAGCTTGTCGGGTCAATCAGTCTGAAGAAGGATCCTGACCAGAAGGTGAAGGAAACTTCTCCTATCCATATTCTATCGAGATAGTTGCAGACAGACCGCAGTGGAGGTTATAGCACATTACACTGACTTCCATGCAATGCTCCGAAACTGTAAACAATATAATTTATGGAAGTATAACATGATGTACCATACAAGAAAAGACAGTGCTGGTGCAACTCAGCAGGTCAGACAGATGGTCCTGCCTCCAGAGATCCTGTCTGACCTGCTAAGTTACTCCATTACATTGTCTTTTTTCATAATAATTTGATCAAAGAAACTGAAACGATCGACACTAAAATAAAACTTTATATAATCATTTATTTCCCCAATTTATTTGTTTACATTACATCTGATCATCATCTGAATATTCTTCATCAGATTCCAAGTCTTTTGATAAGTTTTGATAAGTCCATTGATAAGTTAGTTCAAGTTCACGTGGAGGGTCAGGCAGAGGCCACAAAAAAAACAACATCTCATAGTCATTAAGTTTGCATGGACTTCAATTCATAACATTTCAACCTCTTCTTAATGTTAATGAGAATAACACTGTTACTACCATAGATAAATTAGTTCAAGTTCAAGTTCACATACACCAATTCATTTCTACATAAACATCAGCCATATCTGACCATTTCTCACTCGAATGACAGCCTATAAAGTGCAATGAATGTTCCTCAATTTTTCTCCTGTGGTCGGGGCCTGGAAACGACCGCTACGGACAGGCACTATGTACAGCCACTAGGTACAGCCTCCCCCCCCCCCGCGGAGATGATCCACGGCTCCGCGTTCGCGAATCGGCCGCTTCTTAATTGAGACCGTGGCTTCACTATGTTAAGTACATAGGCCCCGCGATCGGAGCATTTTTTCCCGGTAAGTTATCGCAGGCAGCTCCAAGATTAGATGTTAAAGACTTATTAGACTACAACAAGCTGGTATTAATGAAAATGTTTAATTTACCTTGTGTTATGGATACACATAGTTTAGGCCCTCAACTTCATGAATGAATGAGTGAATGAATGAGTGAGCGAATGAGTGAGCGAATTAAGTGAGTGAATGAGTGAGTGAATGAATGAGTGAATTAATGAATGAAGGAATGAATGAGTGAGTGAGTGAATGAATGAGTGAGTGAGTGAATGTATAGCCTCCAAATCTCATTTTTTCACATTATAAAAGGGTGCAATTAAATTAATTAAAGTCCATACAGAATTTTCATAAATTCAGACTTTAGATCTTACCTTTCAGTTTGAGTTGATTCACAAAGTTTCACTGGTTTCACAACTTTGGGTTGCAGCATCTCAGCAGGGACTTTGCTTTCAAGACTTTCTTCCACTTCTATCCACTTAGCTGCACATTCTTCAGACTTTTTAATGCTTTTCTCACTAAATTCAATTACCCTGCTGCAAGTTTCCACGACATGTATTCCACAGAACTAGAAAGAACCTTCATCGGAATCTCCAGTAAAACAGGCATCAGTGAAGTCCTCTCAGCCATGTTGTGTGCTAGCCTGAAGCAAAGCGCGTGATTGGCCAATTGGCATACGTTAAACATGCTTTGATTGGACGAAAAATACCCTAAATGTTTCCGTTTTTTCTCTAATTTAATAAAAATGTGCAAGTCTTATTCATGATGAGTTTCAGGGGTGATTTATATAATATTTTTACACAATATGTGAAAATTTCATGTAGTTCTGTGACTTGGGTCACGAAACACTGGCATAAAGCTCCTCGGCCCACAGCCTAGATGTATGGGTCTAAGCTGTTGCAGGTAGAAAATGATACAAAGACTGGTGGAAGAAGAGTAATTGATATCTAACATTAGGATTGCAGTGAATAAACCTGTTGATTTCCTCACTAGGTTCCCTTGCTAGGTTTAAGGTTAGGGTCTGGTGGCCTGTTCCTCTGAGCTGGGTTTGGTTGAATTGGGACCATATGGTTTGCACTGTGTGGTGTATCGCATTGCGTCAAGAATTATGTCACGGTGATTCCTCAGCTGAAGGAAACACTGACCTGCTGCTGGAGAGATACTGACATTTCGGTTGGAATATTGGGGAATGTGGTGCAGTAGTGATCCATCATGAAGCCACTGTTCACAAAACATCGGCTTTTGCTGCTGCATCCTAAAGACTTTTTTGAGACGTAATATTACATTGCTTTCTGTTTTATTGTTTCCTCCATTGTAATTGAGCTGCCCAGTTACTGTTGGCACAATCTATTTATTCACCACATTCTGCCAGGTGCACCTAACTGTAGTGAGAGAAAGCGATATTCATGCACATGGACTTTTGATAGTAAAATATTGCAGCTTTTTCCTCTGTTGGTTTTTACCCAGGATAATTTTCAGTCCCTTTGTGAAATTCTTGGTTATAATATGGGTAGGTTGGAGTATACACATATGGTTGTTTAACCCAATGTGTTTATTTGGCATCAAAGTAAATTATGATTGCGTTTGATTAAGAGTAATTTCAAAACTAAAGGTGGAGTTGGAGCATATTTTCATGCTTACCAATTAAAAATCATTATTTTCTTGTTGATAACCTGACCATACACCAAACAGCATGGAAACAAGCCCTTTGGCCCAACTCATCCATATTGACCAAGATACCCCATCTTAGCTAGTCCCAATTACTTGGGTTCGGTCCACATCTCACATTCAGCCCATTGTAATTTTGGAATAATACGCTCAAATGTACTGCTGACAACATAGTTACCTTTTTGTTTAATTTACACGTTTTTAAATTATGCAATGCTTTTCAAGCATGTAACCCCCGGGCAAAACGCGAGGCGCCTGTACCTCCTGTGGCAGCTCGTTCCATATACCTAATTCTCCTCTGGTTTCTATTAAATCGTGCCTCTCTTATCTTAAACCTATGCCCTCTAGTTCTTGATTGCCCTATCTTGGGGGAAAAAGACCGTGCCTTCACCCTATCTATTCCCGTCATTATTTTGTACACCATTATAATATATAAATAACTTGGACGGAAATGTAGATGAGTTGGTGCGTAAGTTTGCTGATGATAACCAAATTGGAGGAATTGCAGATGGTGAGAAACCTGTCAGAAGATAAAGTGGGTAGAGATCAGCTGCAGAAATGGTTTGAGAAACGGCAAATGGAGTTTAACCTGTGCAAGTGGGAAATTGAATGCAAGGGGAAGTATAAGGGGAAGTACTGGTAATGGCAAAACCCTTTGCAGCATTGATGTTCAAAAGTATTTTAGAGTCCAAGTTCATAGCTCACTGAAGGCCTTTCACTGTGCTGTGCGTGCGTGACAATAAAGAACCATTGGTTTTACTTGGAAATCATCGTTGCACCTTGTCCAGCTTAACCGTATATGGCCATGGTCATCATCATGGCCATATACATCCCACCACAGGCTAATGCTAACCTAGCGCTAGCACAGCTGCACTCAGCCATCAGTAAGCAGCAGGATGTTCACCCCGACGGTGCCTTCATTGTTGCAGGGGACATTAATCAGGTCGACCTACGAGCCGCACTCCGCAAATTCCACCAGCATGTGCAGTGCCCTACCAGGGGCTCAAACACGCTGGATAAAGTGTACACCAACATCAAGGACGCCTACAGAGCTCTCCCCTGCCCATCCCTGGGACAATCCGATCACCTCTCACTGTTTCCACTGCCTGCATACAAACCCCTCATCCGCAAGACCAAACCTGCAATAAGGACGGTCAAAATATGGCCCGAGGACGCCACCCTACAACTCCAGGACTGCTTTGATCGCACCGACTGGGACCTGTTTGCACAACAGGCAACCAGTGGTGCAGAGGTAGACTTGGAGGAGTACACATCCACTGTGCTCTCCTACATCAACTGCTATGTGGAGACTGTCACAGTGGACAAGCAAATAAAGATGTTCCCAAACCAGAAGCCCTGGATGAACAAGGAGGTTCAGGATCTGCTAAGGGCACGCAACAATGCCTTTAAATCCAGGGACACTTCTGCCTACAGTGCGGCCAGGTCGAACCTGAACAAAGGCATAAAAAAGGCCAAAGGCATCCACAGGCAAAGGGTGGAAGACTACTTCAATACCGCGGACACCAGAAGCATGTGGCAAGGTGTCAGGGACATCGCTGACTACAAGAGCAGCCCCGCCTGCCCCCACGGTGATATCCCACTGGCCAACGAACTAAACACTTCTTTGCCCGCTTCGAAACTGGCAACACCACCAGGAGTGGAATAACCCCGGCCATGGCGGAGGGACAGGCCTTGACACTGAGCACTCAGGAGGTACAGTGCGCTCTGCGTAGGATCAATCCACGCAAGGCTGCAGGCCCAGATGGAGTCCAGGGAAGGGTACTAAAGGACTGTGCTGTACAGCTGGCGGAGGTATTCACGAGAATCTTCAATCTGTCTCTATCTCTGGCAACGGTCCCTAAGTGCCTGAAAACAGCCACCATAGTGCCGGTGCCGGAAAAGTCTAAAGTCACCAACCTGAACGACTACCGCCCGGTTGCCCTAACTCCAATCCCAATGAAGTGCTTCGAAAGGCTAGTCCTCTCCCACATTAAATCCAGCATCCCTGCCTTACTGGACTCTCATCAATTTGCATACAGGGCAAATAGATCAACAGAGGATGCCATCTCTCTGGCTCTTCACACTGTCGTGACTCACCTGGAAAGACAGGGCACGTACGTGAGGATGCTCTTCATTGACTATAACTCTGCATTCAATACGGTCATCCCCACCAAGCTCACCACCAAACTCCACCAGCTAGGCCTCAGCTCGCCGATATGCGATTGGATCCTGAACTTTCTGATGGAGCGACCGCAGGCAGTGAGACTGGGCCCGCACCTGTCCTCCACTATCACCCTGAGCACCGGCACATCACAGGGCTGTGTACTAAGCCCCATGCTCTACTCCCTCTTCACTCACGACTGTGTTCCTGCATTCGACACCAACACCATCGTGAAGTTTGCAGACGACACAACAGTGATTGGGCTGATCACCAACGGTGATGAAACAAAATACAGAGCGGAGGTGCAGAACCTGGCGGACTGGTGCGCACGTAACAACTTGTCACTAAACACCTCCAAGACCAAGGAGCTGATTATTGACTTCAGGAGGTCCCATAATGGAGAATACGCCCCAATCTCCATTTACGGGGAAAGTGTGGAGAGAGTGTCCAGCTTTAAGTTTCTGGGCACTCACATTTCAGAGGACCTCACATGGTCCACCAACACCGCTGTGCTGGTCAAGAAGGCACAGCAACGACTGTTCTTCCTGAGGACATTAAAAAAGACTGGTCTGCCCCAACAGCTGCTGACAACGTTCTACCGCTGCACCACAGAGAGCATATTAACGTATGGCATCTCTGTGTGGTATCTCAGCTGCACAGAGGCGGAGAGGAGAGCTCTTCAGCGCGTCGTCCACAGAACGCAGAGGATTATTGGGACACAGCTACCAGCCTTGGAGGGCATCTACCACACACGGTGCCTCAGGAAGGCCGTCAGCATCCATAAAGACTCCTCACACTGTTCGAACTACTTCCCTCCGGCAGACGTTACAAGGCCTCCAACGCCCGAACCTCCAGACTCAGAAACAGCTTTATTCCCAGAGCTATAGCGGCTCTGAACCGGCCCTGCTGAGTGCCCCCCATCCCCACTGGACTGTCTCCCTCGGATGGTCACGTCACGCAGCTTATTTATTTATTTTACTTTTCTTTTACATCGGTTGGAAGCTGCATACTAAATCTCGTTGCACTGATGTGCAATGACAATAAAATATATTATTATTATTATTATTATTATTAACGGCATATTTCTTATAGCAGGGTGGACAAAACAATAGACAATAGGTGCAGGAGTAGGACATTTGGCCCTTCGAGCCAGCACCGCCATTCAATGTGATCATGGCTGCTCATCCCCAATCAGTACCCCATATTCTTCCCATGTCCCATGACTGCTATCTTTAAGAGCCCTATCTAGCTCTCTCTTGAAAGGATCCGGAGAACCGACCTCCACCACCCTCTGAGGCAGATAATTCCACAGACTCACAACTCTCTGTGAGAAAAAATGTTTCCTCGTCTCTGTTCTAAATGGCTTACCCCTTATTCTTAAACTGTGGCCCCTGGTTCTGGACTCCCCCAACATCGGGAACATGTTTCCTGCCTCTAGCGTGTCCAAACCGTTAATAATCTTACATGTTTCAATAAGATACCCTCTCACCCTTCCAAACTCCAGAGTATACAAGCCCAGCCTCTCCATTCTCTCAGCATATGACAGTCCCGCCATCCCGGGAATTAACCTTGTAAACCTACGCTGCACTCCCTCAATAGCAAGAATGTCCTTCCTCAAATTAGGGAACCAAAACTGCACACAATACTCCAGGTGTGGTCTCAGTAGGGCCCCGATACAACTGCAGAAGGACTCTTTCCTCCTATACTTAACTCCTCTTGTTATAAAGGCCAGCATGCCATTCACTTTCTTCACTGCCTGCTCTACCTGCATGCTTACTTTCATTGACTGATGAACAAGGACCCCCAGATCCTGTTGTACTTCCCCTTTTCCCAACTTGAAACCATTTAGATAGTAATCTGCCTTCCTGTTTTTGCTACCAAAGTAGATAACCTCACATTTATCCACATTAAACTGCATCGAGTATTTGAGTATAGGAGCAGGGAGGTTCTACTGCAGTTGTACAGGGTCTTGGTGAGACCACACCTGGAGTATTGCGTACAGTTTTGGTCTCCAAATCTGAGGAAGGACATTATTGCCATAGAGGGAGTGCAGAGAAGGTTCACCAGACTGGTTCCAGGGATGTCAGGACTATCTTATGAAGAAAGACTGGATAGACTTGGTTTATACTCTCTAGAATTTAGGAGATTGAGAGGGGATCTTATAGAAACTTATAAAATTCTTAAGAGGTTGGACAGGCTAGATGCAGGAAGATTGCTCCCGATGTTGGGGAAGTCCAGGACAAGGGGTCACAGCTTAAGGATAAGGGGGAAATCCTTTTAAACCGAGATGAGAAGAACTTTTTTCACACAGAGAGTGGTGAATCTCTGGAACTCTCTGCCACAGAGGGTAGTCGAGGCCAGTTCATTGGCTATATTTAAGAGGGAGTTAGATGTGGCCCTTGTGGCTAAGGGGATCAGAGGGTATGGAGAGAAGGCAGGTACGGGATACTGAGTTGGATGATCAGCCATGATCATATTGAATGGCGGTGCAGGCTCGAAGGGCCGAATGGCCTACTCCTGCACCTAATTTCTATGTTTCTATGTTTCTATCTGCCATGCATCTGCCCACTCACCCAACCTGTCCAAGTCACCCTGCATTTGCATAGCATCCTCCTCACAGTTCACACTGCCACCTAGCTTTGTGTCATCTGCACAATACTGAAAACTGAACACAATACTGCAACTGCAGCCTCACCCAGTGTCTTGCATAACTGTGACCTTCACCACTCATTATGTTGATCCTCGCCTCTCCCCATCCACCAGCAGGCCCGAGCTGTTGACCTGCCTGAATTTGCAGGCCAGGAGCCTCTGCAATGCTGGCTCCAGCAACACTACATGCTGACTCTCTTGGTTCTTTCTGCTCCCACCTTCCAACAGAGAACTGCTATAATGGTACCTCTGGGTCCTGCTGTCCTTCACGCTCTTTTACTACTACAGTACCTCGCCGAAGTCTCCTTCTGTCTCCAGACCTTTTTATTTCTAACTGATGGCGTGACATCAACCATTTTGACTTCTACTTCCCTTACCCACTCCACACTCGTCCCTCAAACCTACGGCCCTCCATTCACTTTGAAACAATCTTGCCATCATCATTAAACTCATCGACAAGGGAGGTGCTGTTGTCTGACGAGCTGATCTCTCCCGTGTTTGAGGCCAGGCGCCAGGTCTCGGACACCACCTTATATGTACCCCTTGACCATGACCCCACAGACAATCCCCAGGCTCGCATCTCCCAAACAGTTTCTGATTTCATCTACTCTGCAATCTGTCCTCCACAGTCTCAGCAGTGCACTGATAAGGATTCAAATGTAAAACATTTTCTGAGATTTCGGTTTGATGTGATAACGGAAAAGAGGGTAGAGTAGCCTTCAAAAAATGTCTGATTTGTAAATATCTTAAAAAATGTGTTAGGTAGATTATATTAATTGGAGAGTTATTCAAAAGACATAAAACAACCGTCCAAAAACAAATCACGAAAAACTGCTAATCCCTTCCTCTTCCATAACAGAAAGGCTTGATCAGTACTAGAAGGTTGGAAGAAAAAATTAGATATGATAGGACTCAATAAGATGAAATCATTCAATCCAAAAATCTTACGAAATTGAAACCATTTTCGCAATGTGTGTCATATTATTGGGTTTATCATGTATTTATTCAATCTCGTAATTGTAAAAGGTAACGAGGCCCCTAGGATATAAGCCAATGATAACCCTTGCATAGAATCACGTTCAAGATTTATCCATCCTGGGCATTGGGTATCTTCTAAATCTTTTGTCCAAAACGTTAAAAATAAGGAGCATTAACTGCCCAATAATAAAATCTAAGGTTCGGCAATGCCAAACCTTTTTAAAATTTCTGTAACTATTTTTCACTTAGTGTGGGATTTTTATTCTGCCATATATATGAAGAAATTTTTGAGTCAATAATATGAAAAAAATATTTAGAAATAAAAACTGGTATCATCTGAAATCAATACAAAAATAAACAGGATAAACATTTTAATAGCACTGATTCGGCCGATTAGGGATAAGGAGATTGGTGACCATTTAGAAACATAGAAAATAGGTGCAGGAGTAGGCCATTCGGCCCTACGAGCCTGCACCGCCATTCAATATGATCATGGCTGATCATCCAACTCAGTATCCTGTACCTGCCTCCTCTCCATACCCCCTGATCCCTTTAGCCACAAGGGCCACATCTAACTCCCTCTTAAATATAGCCAATGAACTGGCCTCAACTACCTTCTGTGGCAGAGAATTCCAGAGATTCACCACTCTCTGTGTGAAAAATGTTTTCCTCATCTCGGTCCTAAAAGATTTCCCCCTTATCCTTAAACTGTGACCCCTTGTTCTGGACTTCCCCAACATCGGGAACAATCTTCCTGCATCTAGCCTGTCCAACCTCTTAAGAATTTTGTAAGTTTCTATAAGATCCCCCCTCAATCTTCTAAATTCTAGCGAGTACAAGCCTTAGTGAAGACAGAACCAAACTAGTTATTCAATTGGTCTGCCATGTCCTTGTTCCCCATGATCAATTCACCTGTTTCTGACTGCAAGGGACCTACATTTGTTTTAACTAATCTTTTTCTCTTCACATATCTATAAAAACTTTTGCAGTCAGTTTTTATGTTCCCTGACAGTTTTCTTTAATAATCTATTTTCCCTTTCCTATTTAAGCCCTTTGTCCTCCTCTGCTGGACTCTGTATTTCACCCAGTCCTCTGGTAGGCGTCGAAGATAAACCAAAAAATGCTGGAGTAACTCAGCAGGTATGAATGGAGTCATTAGTCATTATGGAGTCATTAGAAGGGCGGTTGTTTTGTGTGATGGTCTGGGCTGCGTCCGCAATTCGCTGCAATTTCTTGCTGTCTTTTATGGAGCTGTTCTCAAACCAAGCTGTGATTCATCCTGATAAAATGCTTTCTATGGTGCATCTGTAGACATTAGCAAGATTTATAGGGGACTTGCCAAACTTCCTAAGCCTTCTAAGGAAGTAGAGGCATTGGTATCCTTTCTTCGTCGTTGCTTTAATATGGGTGTCCAGCAGAATTTGATGGTAATATGGAATTCTAGGAATTTGATGTTTTCAACCATCTCTTCAACGCTGTCAATGCAAACTGGGGTATGTGTACTGCTTCGCTTCCTGAAGTTGATCACTATCTCCTTTGTCTTGCTGACATTGAGAGAACGGTTGTTGCCACGACACCGGACACAAGGTGCTCAATCTCCTTCCTGTACTCATCATTATTTGATATCCGGCCCGCAATGATGGTGTCGTCTGCGAATTTGAAAATTGAATTAGATTTGTATATGGTTGCACAGTTGTGAGTGCTCATCCTCATCATCTGGATCCTCTCTCCTTGGATCCCATGTGATTCAATAGAGTCATAGAGTGATGCAGTGTGGAAACTTGCCCACAGCGGCCAACATGTCCCAGCTACACTATTCCCCACCTGCCCACGTTGGGTCCATATCCCTACAAACCTGTTCTATCCATGTACCTGTCTAACCGTTTCTTAAACATTGGGATAGTCCAAGCCTCAACTACCTCCTCTGGCAACTTGTTCCGTACACCCACCACACTTTGTGTGAAAAGGTTACCCCTCAGATCTCTATTAAATCTTTTCCCCTTCACCTTAAACCTATGTCCTCTGGCCACGATTCACCTACTCTGGGCAAGAGACTTTGTGCATTACCTGAACTATTCTTCATGATTTTATACACCTTTATAAGATCATCCCTCTCCTCCTGCGCTCTGAGGAATAGAGTCTCAGCCTACTCAACCTCTCCCTATAGCTCAGACCCTCTTGTCCTAGCAACATCCTGGCAAATCTTCTATGTCCCCTTTCCAGCTTGACATCATCTTTCCTATAATATGGTGTCTAGAACTGAACACAATACTCTAAATGCAGTCTCAACAGCAGCTTCTACAACTGCACCACGACCTCCTAACTTCTGTACTCAATATTCTGACTGATGGGCTAGTGCAGCCTATCATGTGGTACCTTACTGTCACACTATGTCTGCAGATATTTTCTTGTCAACCTGCTAGGATACATTTAAAAAAACTCAATCAAATTTGTGAGACACGATCTCCCATATGCAAAACCATGCTGACGGTCCCTAATGAATGCCAGTCTATCGAAATGCAAGCATCATATACTTATGAAAAATAGTTATCTTTCACATGATGCGTGCCCGGCTGTGTAGTTAGTAAGATTAGAGGCTGGAGACCCCATACGTGCATGCATTTTGCAACCAACTTTCTACAGTAATAACTGTTGCTGTACTCCCTGTAGTAATAATCCACTTATTAAATGCATTAAATAAGGTAGACACAAGGAACTGCTGATGCTGGTTTACAAAAAGATAAAGTGCTGGAGTAACTCAGTGGGTTAGGCAGCATCCCTGCAGAACCTGGATAGATGACATTTTGGGTTGGGACCCTTTTTATCTGGCAGTTTGGTTTCTTTTTTTCCACCAATTGATTCCTAGTACCCGAGAGATTTGAATTTGTAATTGGCTGATTTATTAGGTTCACATTGCAATTACACCAACAATTCTTATGCCAATTGCTATTCGTTATGATTTGACATCGAAGCTGGATGCTGGTAAACAGATTATCAACCTTTTTCCCTTGCATGTGAAAGCACTCTGAACATACTATAAAGTATACTGAGTAGAGCTCTTAGTTATCTCATAAAATATCTCTTGATCACTTGAGGCACTAGAATGCAGAGGAGTAGGTGGTGACCCAGAGTGCATGAGAATTTTCTGACGGGTGGAGTATGGTGCTTGGAAAATGTGTAACACTATTCTGGGTGGGGGGGGGGGGGGGGTGTTTGGGGTTGGAGGGCGGAGGTAGAGGCTGCGATAAAACCTTGGCAGTATTTAAAGGTGAATGGATTGTGATGAGGTTATATATTTAAATATCTCGATTTCAAATACTGTGTTTGGGTGTAATTGGGGAAAGAAGAGTTATGACTGTTGGGGTGGAAGTCATTTTGTGGCAACCTAAATATTTGTGGATACAGCAGGGTTGTAAAACTAGTTTTTGATTGCATACTAGGGAACTGGTTCAGACATGATGGAGTGAATACAATACAATACAATTCAATTTATTGTCATTTGGACCCCTTGAGGTCCAAACGAAATGTCGTTTCTGCAGCCATACATTACAAACAAATAGACCCAAGACACAACATAATTTACATAAACATCCATCACATTGCTGTGATGGAAGGCCAAAAAAACTTCTCTCTCCACTGCACTCTCCCCCCCCGATGTCAGAGTCAAAGTCAAAGCCCCCGGCGGGCGATGGCGAATTGTCCCGCAGCCATTAAAGCCACGCCGGGTGATGCAAGGTCGCGCACCGGGTTCTAGGTGTTAGCGCCCCCGGCGCGCGCTCGCAGTCCCGCGGCCATTCCAATCCGCGCGGGGCGGTGATGTAAGGCCCCGCTCCAGGTGCTCTTCAACCCCGCAACTCGGGCGGGAGAAGTCGCCGTTGCGGAAGCCCCGAAAAGCCGTCTCCCAGCAGGGACCCGCGGGCTCCCGGTGTCACTGTCCGCCAAACCCGCAGTTGCAGCCTCCGCAGCTCCGGAGGTCGGGTCGCAGCAGCGTCCACCACAGCTCCACCCGCTCTGGACTCGGCCAGCTCCGCGACGGTGAGGTGAGTAGTCGGCACCACAGCGCCGGTCTTCCTGTTGGAGGCCGCTCCTCGTTGCAGCCCCAACGACAACGGAGACCCGACAAAGAAAAGGTCGGGTCTCCCGTGCAGGGAGAGATTTAAAAGTTACCCCCTCCCCCCCACACCCCCCCCACACACATACCCCAACAAAAAATAACAAAAACTACATAAAAACATAGACTTAAAATAATAAAAACGCAGACAGACTGCAGAGGCCGCTGCTGACGAAAGTCGCGCCGCCCACCGAATGTCCTTTTATGATATTAATCTTTGTGATTTCCTGCTTTGGCGATCTCCTTTCAGGTGTGTTGAAATCCAAGTCTAGAATGGAAACAACCAGTCCAGTTTTGCATTCTTCCATTCATTAAACCATAGATTTTCTCCATTTAGGCCAGTTTTTCGGGGAACGGAATCACCATCCTTACCCGATGTGGCCTAATATGAGGCTCTGTCATTAAGAATATGGAATAAATGCCAGTACTGCTAGTGACACCCATTTGCCACGAGCCAAAATAGTTACCAACTTCATTTATAGTATTAACATTCAATTTTAGAGAATGAATAGCATGAATATGCTCCAATGATGAATATTATACTATTTATGGCTGATTTGATTGTAAGGTTAAGTCTGCAATCCTAATGATTCCTGTGTAACATTTCATCCCTTTGCTTAACAAATATGATTTGCCACTGTCATAAAACAGTTTCAAGATGCTGCTCTCACTTTCATTGAGGAACAGTTTCAAGGATGTAGCCTGAGAGAATAATTGTCCAACCTTTGAAAGACGAGCTGTCCGTTCCATTATTAGTCTGATAAACCTTTTTCTGAATTGCTTTCATTGCAATGACAACCTTCCTTAAATAAAATAAAAATCAATACACAGTGTCCAGATGTAGGTAGTGTGAGGTCACCAATTACTAATTGACTCAACCTCCCTAGTTTTATTTTTGGTTCTCCTTTCAATGCACAACAAATTTGTTAGGTTTCATAATTATTTTATGTTTTGTATTCAAAACTTTTGGGAATCATCATGGGATGCCCAGATCCTTCCGTAATGCTGAGCTCTCTAATCTCTCAACAAGAGAATTGGTCATGGATATGGGGATAATGAAGGGCTGAAGTGCATTTACCTCAATGCAAGGAGTATTGCGGGTAGAGTTGATGAACATCGAGGTTGGATCAGTGCTTGGAATTATGATGATGCGGCCGTTACTGAATTGTTTGCGAGACGAAAGCGACTGGCAGATCAACATGCCAGTGTTTTGATGTTTTAGACGTGATAGAAGATAAAAGAGATGACGGAGACGCCATAGGTTTTTAAGATATGTTGAATAGGGATAGGCCTGGATGTTGGGGGAAGGAGCAAAACAGATTAGGCCGGAGCTAAGGAGGGTACATTGGGAGCAGTTGTTATTGGGTAAGTTCACATGAACATGTGGAAGTAGTTTAAAGGCTCGCTGATCAAAGTGCAGATTCAGGATGTTCCAGTAAGGAGGAGGGATAAGAACAGCAAAGCCAGGGGACTGTGGATGACCAAAGGGGTTGTAAACTTCATCAGGATGAAAAAGAAAGCATAGGTCAGGTTTAAGAAGGTGGTATCAGATGGGTTTATGAGAAATGAAGGTTTATGAAGGATTATGGTGAATCTCTGGAACTCTCTGCCACAGAAGGTAGTTGAGGCCAGTTTATTGGCTATATTTAAGAGGGAGTTAGATGTGGCCCTTGTGGCTAAAGGGATCAGGGAGTATGGAGAGAAGGTAGGTACGGGATACCGAGTTGGATGATCAGCCATGATCATATTGAATGGCGGTGCATGCTCGAAGGGCCGAATGGCCTACTCCTGCACCTATTTTCTATGTTTCTATGAAATATAAAGCCAGAAGGAAAGATCTCGAGTGGGCAAATAGAAAAGTCAAAAGGGGCCATGAAATGTAATTGGCAAGTCATATAAAGGAAAACCCCAATACTTTTAATACGTATATTAAAGACAAGAGGGTGACCAAGGAGAAGGTAGGACTCCTCAAGAATAAAGGAGCTTATCTATGCTTGGAGTTGGAGAATATAGGTGAGGTGCTAAATGAGTAATTTGCATCTGTATTCACTGAGACGGACAGGAGATCAGTATGGAGAATACAAATATGTTAGGGTAGACACAAAATGCTGGAGTAAGGCAGCAGGACAGGCAACATCTCTGGGGAGGAATGGGTGACGTTTCGGGTCGAGACTTCTTCAGACCTGAAATGTCACCTATTCCTTTTCTCCAGAGATGCTGCCTGTCTGCTGAGTTACTCCAGCATTTTGTGTCTACCTTAGATTCAAGCCAGCATCTGCAGTTCTTGCCTACACAATATGCTAGGACAGTTTGAAATCTAAAAGGATATGGTGCTGAGCCTCTTGAAGAGCATTAACGTGAATAAGTCCCCAGGACCTGAAGGAATCTATCCCATGTTATTGAGAGAGGGAAGAGTGGAGTTTGTTGGGGGCTTGATGAGGATCTTCGTTTCTTCTCTAGGCATAGGCGAGGTCATGGAGGACTGGACTTTGTTTAAGAAGGGAAGTAGAGAGAATCCAGGGAACTGTATGCCAGTGAGCCTAGCGTTAGTGGTAGGGAAACTATTGAAGAGACTTGTTTGAGATAAGACTTACGCCCATTTGAAGGAGAATGGGCTAACTGGGTACCTAATACTGCTTTATATGCGGCAGTTCATGTCATACCAACTTGAGTGTGTTTTATGAGGAGGTGACGAAGGAGGTTGATGAAGGTAAGACACTGGATGTTGTATGCATGGGTTTTAGTAAGGATTTTGATTAGGTCCGTCATTATAGGCTGGTCCTGAAGATTACAATGTACAGGTTTCACGATACCTTGGTCATATGGATTCAGAACTGGCTTATTCATGGAAGACAGAAGGTTGTGGTGGAAGGTCAATATTCTGGTTGGAGGTCTGTGCCCGGTGGAATTCCGCAGGGATCTGTGTTGTTTGTGATGTATATAAATGACTTGGTTGTAAGCAAAGATTATAGAGGAGCTCTCTATAAGATCTTTGGTTGTAAGTGTAAATGGATTGGTGAGTAAGTTTGTGATGACGCCAAAGGTGGAGGAATGGCAGGCAGGAGGAAGGCTGTCGAACATAACACTGGATATAGATCAGCTGCAGAAATGGACAGAGAAATGGCAGATGGAGTTTAATCAGTGCAAGTGTGAGGTGGTGCACTTTGGGAGATTGAATGTAAGTGGAAAGTATTGGTAATGGCAAGACCCTTGACAGCATTGATGTGCACTGGGATCTTGGAATCCCAAGTTCATAGCTCACTGAAGCACAAGTAGATAGGGTAGTAAGGAAGGCCTATGTTATGCTTGCCTTCATTGCTGGGGGCATGGAATATAGTCATCAGGAAGTCATGACGATTTTGAATTTGGTTAGGCTCATATTGAGTCTTGCATGCAGTTCTGGTGGCCCTATTACGAGAATGATGTGGAGGCTCTGGAGAGAGTTTACCTCTGCAGTCTGGATTAGAGGATTTTGGGTCCAGGGAGAGTTTGGATAGACTTGCATTGGTTTCTCTGGAACGTCAGAGGTTAAGGAGAGGCGGTAGAAGTATATAAAATGATGAGAGGCATAAATAGGGTAGACAGTGGGAACTTTTCCCCCAGGTTATGCGCTTCCCAATGCGCATAGTTATAAAATGAGAGGAAAATTTAATGATGTGCGGTGAAAGTTTTTATTTACACAAAGTGATGAGTGGGGGCCTGGAATGCATTGGTGGTGGTCATGGATAATGGTGTTTAAGAGGCTTTTGGATAGGCACTTGGAAGTGCAGGAAATAGAGAGATGTGGATCATGTACAGGCAGATGAGATCAGTTTAACATGGCATCATGTTCAGCACAAACATTGTGGGCTGAAGGGCCCATCCCTGTGCTGTACTGTACTGTTCTATGTTCTAAATGTCCTCCTGTCTCAGTGCAATATTCTGTTGTCAAGGGATATGTTATCTTTCCTGCAGGAAAGATGCCATGACATTAGAAAGGGTGCAGAAAAGATTTACGAGGATGCTGCCAGGAGTTGTGGGCCCGAGTTATAAAGGGAGGTTGGGCAGGCCAGCATTATTCTTTGGAGCACAGGAGATCTTAAATCATGGTAGGAATAGATAGGTTGAATGCAGTCCTTTTCCCAGGGTAGGGAAATCAAAAACAAGGATATGCATTTAAGGTGAGAGGAGAAAGATTTATTAGAAATCTGAGGAGCAACTTTTTCATACAGAGGGTGGTGGGTATTTGGAATGAAGAAGTTGTTGAGACAGGTGCAATGACAACATTTAAGTCATTTGGCCAGGTGCATGGATAGGAAAAGTTTAGTGGTATAATGGGCCAAACCTGGGCAGGTAGGACTACCATAGATAACAGGCACATGCCGTCAGGGTAGGCAAGGTAGGCAGTGCCTACCCTGACTAAAATTATAAAATTGTAATTATTTTATATATATAAAATATATATAAAACATATATAAAATGGTCATAAATAGTAAAGGCACGGGAGAATTATGTCTCTCTAAGAGATCTCTTAGGGAGGCATAATTCTCCCGTGCCTTTCATCAGCAGTACGTTTTAAACGCGGAAGTATGAGGTACTCACATGCCGTCGACGCTGCTTCAAGCCATCAGTGGGAACGGTCCGTAAAGGCAGCTGAAACTCTGCCTTTACACTGTGGACTACGTGCATGTGCTACGCTGCGCACTGCGTATGCGCACAGCGTAGGCGCACCAGCCTACTGCTCATGCGCAAGTTTCAAGATTTATTTTAGAAAGCCGACTGACAGTTCACTGGGGAGAGAACAATCTGCACATGCGCAGTTTCCACGATTTTTTAAAGCCACTGCCTACCCTGGCTAATTACTCACGGCACGTGCCTGATAGATGAGGTACCTCGGTCGTTACGGGCAAGTTGGGCTGAAGGGCCTGTTTCTACACAGTGTGACTATGACTGTAATTGCATAATTTAAAGAAAAAAAATCCTTGCCAAATTGGACACTTCCACATTTTCCCACATTACATTCTATTTGTTAGATCCTTTCCTTTATAACTTATCTCGAACCTTCTTGTGACTTCTTTTCCCATGTTTTGTTATTAGCAAGTTTTGCAACAGTACCATTAACACACTCATCCGTATTCTGCATACAATGTATAAAATTGACGTCCTGCACTGATCCCATTGGCACACTATGAATTTTATTTTACCAATCAGAATGAAGTTGTCTTTATGCCTGCTTGTTTGCTGTTAGCAGCCAATCATTGGTCCACACCATTATGCTGCAAAGATTTAATAGGAACGTAAGAGGCACTTGTTTTACACAAAGGGTGATAGGTGTTTCGAGCTGCCAGAGGATGTAGTTCAGGCAGGTACAATCACAACGTTTAAGAAACATTTAGACAGATACATGGATAGGATAAGTTTGGAGGGATATGGGCCATACACAGGCAGGTGGGACCAGTGTAGGTGGGGTATGCTGGTTGGCTGAGATTTGTTATGAAGATAAGGATCTGACAAATAGAATATAATGGGGGGAAAAGCGGAAGTGGCCAATTTGGCAAGATTTTTTTTTTAAATAATGCAAATACAGTCATAGTCACACTGCAGAACCAGGCCCTTCAGCCCAACTTTCCCATGTAGGTGTGGGGTATGCTGGTTGGACCAAAGGGCCTGTTTTCATGCTGTATTACTCAATGCTATGTTCTACCCATGAGCTTTAATGCGGCATGTATTTGTGTTTCTGGAAACCCAAGAATTGTACATACAAGGGTTTCTCTTTATTCATGGTATGTTACTTCTTTCAAAGAACAATTAATTAGTCAAGCTTGATTTTCCTTTCACAGAACTAGACACTGCTGCAGCTGTGTTGCCAGAGGAGAGTAAAAATACATAACAAAATAGGAGGGTCTAAAGGGCCTGTCCCACTTGGCGCTTTTTTTGGGCGACTGCCGGCATCATTGACTGACGTATCAGGTCACCGAAAAATTTGTGATGTGATGCGGCATGATGACGTATTGACGCGTGGTGTTTTGAAATGTTCAAAATCTTTTGGCGACCCTGATATGACGCAGGCAGTCGCCGAAAAAATCGCCAAGTGGGACAGGCCCTTAAGGGAACATTAAGAAGCAGAGACTTCATTTTAAGGCAATTAAATATGGTAAATTAAGAATGCATTTGGGAAACTTGGCTTCATTAACAGGGGCATTGAATTTTAGAGCAAGGTGGTAATGGTACAGCCTGTTTTGGCAGTAATTGGAAGACTATAGTTCTGTTCATGATGCTTTCACAAAGATGTGATTGCACTGGAGAGAGAGCAAAGGAGATTCATCAGGATGCTGCCCGGATGGAATGTTTCAGATATCAGGGAAGACTGGATAGATTGTCTGAAGAAGGGTCCCGATCTGGAACACCATCTATGCATGTTTTCCAAAGATACTGCCTGACCCGCTGAATTACTCCAGCATTTTGTGTAATTTTACGTGGACCAGCCTCTACAGTTCCTTGCTTCTAGATTTCTTTTCAACGGAGGAAGCTGAAGGAAGGCCTGCTGAAGGTATTCAGAATTGTGAGGAATGTAGACAAGGCATGCTGCAACTGAGGTTTATAGAGGATCTGAGAAAAAACTGCTTCACCCAGTTTGGTTGTAATTTGGAACATTGTCTGACTGATTGTTAGAGGCAGCAACCATCACAATATTTGAGATGCATCATCGAGAAGCATCTTCTTTTGCCAAGACATAGAAAACTAGGGACCAATTGATGGCATTTGGGATTAGTATAGATGGGTACTTGATGTTCTGCATGGATGTGGTGGTTCAAGAAGATCGCTTCTATGCTATGTGACTCTTTTTGAAAATATTTGAGGAGCACTGTTAGGATCAAGGAGCCACACCTCATATTTCACTTGGGCAGTTTGCACCCCAGCGGTATGAACATTGACTTCTCTAATTTCAGGTAGTCCCTACTTTCTCCTCCCCTTCTCAGCTCTCCCTCAGCTCACTGGCTCCACCTCTTCCTTCTTACCTCCCCCCCATCCTCACATCAGTCTGAAGAAGGGTTTTGACCCGAAACGTTACATATTTCCTTTGCTCCATAGATGCTGCCTCGCCCGCTGAGTTTCTCCAGCATTTTTGTCTACCTACTGTTAGGATCAAGATGCCTTGTACGGATATGCCCCAGCATTTTCTTGTTGCTGATTGAATTGCCACAGCTCACACTAACTTAATATACCTCCTTGTTAGAGGAAGATTTTTCGACCACTTGCTATAGCACACACATGCTACATTAACACAACTGCTTCCATGTGGTGTTATCTAGTTTATCTTCCCATTTGGTAATCCATAGTTTGAATGTTTTTATGTACAAGGTTTTGAAGTGGTTTCTGGTTCCTGTGGAGAACTCTGTCCACCACTCAACTTCCAGCTGAGAAATTAGTACAGCTGTACTTGAGTCAATGAACCATGGAAGAATTATCCCACTGGATGTGATTTTCTCTGTAAAAATTGTTAAAGGATCTACTGTCTGCACTTTGTACATATTTGTTAGTTGTGTGCTTTTCGTGGTGTGAGATAAATCTGTCTCGATGTTATCTAATAACTCAATTTACCTTGTTTTGCAGATTCCAAGTCTCCGCCATAAGATGTGACTTTTCACAATCTGAGATGCAGTGTCTTTTGGATGAAATCAGAAGAGAGTTTCTCTCTGATGTGCTTCCACTATCGTGAGCTGTGTTCCCGACTTGGTGCAATGACCTAGGGGAGGCCTGAAGAGGATGTCTCCAAAGAAGGCATGCCCACGCTTACTGGACTATCTGGTCATTATTGGTGCCAGGTAATGACTCATGCAGCATTACATTAGGGGTAGGGTTCAGCCGATTGTATTCAGCCCATTGCTTCATTTCATTTGGGGGTAGGTGTGGTGATAAGGAACTTGATTGTTTAGCTGTGCACCAGGTGCAGCATGCAGGGGACCAAGTACTACTGTTCACAAGCATAAATATTACACTTGTCGCTTTAACCCCCCCCTCCCCCGACTCCATCCAAGGACCTAAGCAGTGTTTCCAGGTGAGGCAGAGGTGCCCCTGCACCTCCTCCAACCTCATCTATTGCATCCGCTGCTCTAGGTGTCAACTGCTCTACATCGGTGAGACTAAGCGCAGGCTTGCCGATCACTTCGCCCAACACCTCCGCACAGTCCGCATTAACCAACCTGATCAGCACTTCAACTCACCCTCCCATTCAGAATACGCCTTTCTGTCCTGGGCCACCTCCATGGCCAGAGTGAGTCCCACCGCAAATTGGAAGAGCAGCACCTCATATTTTGCTTGGGTAGTTTACACCCCAGCAGTATGAACAGTAACTTCTCCAATTTCAGGTAGTCCTTGCTTTCTCCCTCCTTCCCCTCCCTTTCCCAGCTCTCCCACAGCCCACTGTCTCCGCCTCTTCCTTGCTTCTTCCCGCCTCCCCCCACCCACCCCCACATCAGTCTGAAGAAGGGTCTCGACCTGAAACGTCACCTATTCCTTTGCTCCATAGATGCTGCCTCACCTGCTGAGTTTCTCCAGCATTTTTGTCCACCAAGCATTTACAAATGTGTTGGGGCCATGAGAGAAAAATAAGTAATGTCTGTCTGCTGATGCCATAACTTTGTGACTTAAAATTGAAGAATTTCATGGAAAATTCGTAGAAAATAATTTTGCTGCTGAATTCCAGAGCTCCGAGTTGGAATGGTTTTACTAAATGTGCCCACACCATCCACCTTGTAATGTAAATTGCTTGTTCTAAGCTTCCCCCAGTCTAGTTTCAGTCAAAAATCACTGTCAAGCATTTGCGCATCTTAATTTTATTTTGACAAAACACAATTACAGTTCCCACTATTGTACCTAACCACTGCGGATTCAATTCTCGTATCTGCCTGATCAAGCCCTCTTGGCCTCGCTCAAACAGAGACACTCCAGGTCACGCAGTCCCAAGCGTTCTCCCAGAAGATCGACAGGACCCCGTGGGAGCGGACTTTTATAGGTCCCCGAACCTCGCGGGGCCGAACCACATGGGGGTGGTCTCTTTACAATCCAAAAACAGATATCGATTAACATGACAGACATTTCCCTAACCCAATAATACAGTGGCTAATACATTGTATTCAAACAGTGTTTCTCAAAGGAAACGAACATCGCAACATGTGCCCTGATATGCAAGAAAAACAGGCAAGGCTCAATACTTAATCCAATCAACATCTAGCAAAGTAAAGCTTTGAAACATTATTTACAATGTGTATGTCTGGTTTGCATTCATCCAATCCATTCTATGCATTTTGCACCTAATTGTCAGGATCTGTAGATGTTCCCATTCTCTTCCTGCAGCTCTAATCTAGGCTCTAGACAAACTGGCACCAATTTCCTCCCTCTGTGTTGTTGCCCATTCTTCCATCCCTTTCCATAGTCTAATCTATAACCTATAATTCCTGAAAAACCTGGAATAAAGT